>NW_013541841.1:2632-3142 GCF_000499545.2 Eimeria tenella
GCGATGCACAGACAGCGGGCGGCGCCAGCGCTCCGCAGCCGTATCAGCAGCAAGATTTGAGGGGTCTTTACACTACTGGGGAACAGCAGCAGGAACAGCAGCAGCAGCAGCAGCAGCAGCAGGTGCTACTGCTGGAGATGGCCCGTCCCCAGCTCTCCACCGCCGTAGTAGAGCTGCATGCATTAGCAGCAGCAGCAACAGTGACAGCAGCAGCAGCAGTAGCGGCGGCAGCAGCAACAGCAGCAGGGAGGCATCTTTAGGCCATTCTTGGGAAGGCCGCAGCTGGGGGCCAAAAGTGGCTTCAGGTCAGTTTGACATGAAAAGCAGAGCAAGAAAGAAGCAGCAGCAGCAGCAGCAGCAGCAGCAAATGGACATACGCTGCAGCAGCAGGCTGAGTCAGGCCAGGATTTGGGGGCCCCGAGAGGAGGGCCTCCGAGGGAAGCGCGGCGGCCTTTTTTGGCAGCAGCAACAGCAGCAGCAGCAGCTGCAAGAGCAGCTGGAGGTGGAACA
>NW_013541841.1:3242-3447 GCF_000499545.2 Eimeria tenella
TTGCAGCAGAAAAAGCTCTGCGCCGCTGTCTTGTTGCCCACAACACACAGTGCATAGCCCTAGTTTAGCTAATAGGGAATTCTTAGCTGGCTAGCTAGCTAGCTAGCTAACAATTCCGTAGCTAGCTAGCCAAAAAATCCGTTTTAAGCCATCTATCTGGGGTGCGGATACGCAGCGAGAGCTGTGGCTAGCTAGCTAGCTAGCT
>NW_013541841.1:3547-3790 GCF_000499545.2 Eimeria tenella
GAACAGGAGGAGCAGCTAGAGCTTCTGCAGCAGGAAGCGGAGCAGCAGCAGCAGCAGCAGCAGCAGAAGCATATTCGTAGGCAGCAGCACTCAGTCTCGTGCTCCCATCTGATTGTTGCTGCTGGAGCAGAAGCAGACCTGGCTGAGGCTGCTTCAAAGGTGGGCCTCAGCCCGTGGGGTGAAGGCAACCGTGCTGCTGCTTCTGCTGCTGCTGCTGGCGCTGCTGCTGCTGCTGCTGCTGCT
>NW_013541842.1:0-2407 GCF_000499545.2 Eimeria tenella
TCAGTGAACGTGTGTGTAGGCTTACTGTTGAGACTTTAGATAAGGAAAGAGGCAGCAGCAAAGACAGTGCAACAGGGGGTATTAAGGAGACAAAAAAAACAAATAAGAAGACATAAAGAGACAAATAAAGAGTCATAAAAGGCCCAACAAGTAGCTGTCAATGGGGAGGCCGCTGCTCCAGCTTTGAGGACCCCCAGAATCTCGAGGGGCCCCTGAGGGGGCCCTTAGAGGGCCCTTGAGGACACCTTTGGGGGCCCCTGAGGTGGCCCTTAGAGGGCCTCTGAGGAGTTCTTTGCGGGCCCCTAAGGGGCCCCCAAAGGGGCCACGGACGTCCCCTTAAGACCGCCTGATGTCCAGAGGGGCCTCCTTAGGTACCTACAGAGCGTCTGGGGGTAAACCCAGGGGGCCCCCGGGGGCCCCTTTTAGGGTCTGAGGGTCCCTCTTAATAGGTCCCCCCTGAGAGCCCAGGGGGCCCCGTTAGGGACCTCGTAGGGGGCCCCGCAGAGGGACATAGGACCGTCTGTGGGGCCTCACTGAGAGCCATGGGTGCCCCCTAAGTGGCCCCTAAAACAGCCTCTATGAAACATTTTGGAAAACTTTCCAGGTGCCCGCTGGACTCGCCTGCGTCCCGCCCCGTGGGGGTCCCCCGGGGCCCCCCGGGGCCCCCGGAGCATCCCAGGACCCCCCAAGGGAACCCAGGGGCACCCCAAGGGAACCCAAGGGCGCCACGGGGGAACCAAGGGGCCCGCTGGAGGGCACCGTGGGCCCTTGATGGGGCCCCCCGAGACCCTGAAGGTTCTTTAGGTCCTCTGGGGGTCCCCCAACGCCTCCGCTCGTAGGCCAAAGGAGTTTCTAAACTCTAAACCCCAAGCTTTGCGGGTTCATTTTCTTTTAATCTAGATTTAACAATTACACACACCGCAAGAAACGCCACCATGGGGTCCCAGACTGTCTGGGGGCCTCCATAGGCCTTAAGGCCTTCTTGGGGGCCCCCTGAGGCCCCTAGCAAGAAGGGGCCTTATTTAATATTAAGTGTAATTAAAACAACTGAAGTCTATTTAACAACAACTAGGCGGCCTTTATGCAGTGCTGCTTGGGGCCCCCCATCGGGGGCCCCCAAGCAGCTATTTGGGGGCCCCCCCAGGCTGCAGCTGCTCTGGGGCCCCCATGTTGTTTATCCCCTGCTATCCCTTCAGTGTTTAATCGACAAATTAGTTAATTAATTTATTATTTTTCCCGAAATTTATTCACCCTTTTAGTGCCTTCTTGCTCACCTACCCGGCAACAAAGCCCCCGGACCCCCCAACAATTTAGGGTTTACGGCTCACCGTTTACAGTTTAGGGTTTAGGGTTTAGGGTTTAGGGTCTGGGGCCCCCCTGCGGCGAGCCTAGCCATTCTGGGCCTTCTCCCGTGCAAGCCAGGGATCTTTTTAGGGCCCCCCGGGGGCCCCTCAGCACGGGGGCCCCCCAGTGCTCTTGAGGGGCCCCCAGGGGCCCCTCGTGCCCGTGGGTTCTAGGTGCCCCCCGGGGTCCCCAGAAAACTTTGAGGGTCTCTAGGGGCCCCCAGAGACTCCCAGGGACCCCAGGGGCCCCCAGGGACTGACGAGGGCCCCAGGGACCCCCAGGAACTCCGGAGGGCCCCCAGGGGGCCCCAGACCCCCCTGAGGGCCCCCAGGAGCCCCCAAGGAGCGCCCAGGGCCCACAGGGGCCCCCAGAGCCCTTCTTCAGGGGCCCCGGGGTCCCCTAGGGTCCTCTTCTTGGTCCTGGAGGGCCCCGAGGCAAAGTTAGGAGACAGTATGTTTTTTGCATTTAGCACTCTGGGGGCCCCCTAGGGAGACAGTACACTTATTGCATTCAGGGCCCCAAGGGCCCTCTTAAAAGAGAGCCTTCATTTTGTACTTAGGGGCCCCTGGGGGCCCCCTAGTAGGTAGTACCCATTTTGTGTCGGGGGGCCCCGGGGGCCCCCAAAAAAGATAAGAACTTAATTTGGTCCTGGGCCCCAACATGGGGAAGTTGTCTCTTTTCTTTTCGACTCGTCGGGGCCTCGAGGGGCCCCTTTTGAGGGAGCTGAAGGCCCTGCCTTGCTTGGCAGCTGCCCAGCCAGCAGCAGCAGCAGCAGCAGCAGCAGCAGCAGCAGCAGGTGAAGCAGCAGGAGCCCCCCGCCTGCTCATGAACCCTGGGGGGGTGCTGCTGCAGCAGGTGGGGCCGCAGCTGGTGCAGCAGCTCTGCTGCGGTGTACGTACAGCTGAGTGCGTGTGGCTGCGGCTGTGGGGCCCCCAGCGCTGCAGCAGCAGCGAGCATTTGCTGCTGCTGCTGAGGCGCACGAATTGGAAAAAGGTGAGAAGCAGCGCAGCAGCAGCAGCAGCAGCAGCAGCAGCAAAAGAGTCTAAGGCCCCCAAGGGGTCCA
>NW_013541842.1:2507-2670 GCF_000499545.2 Eimeria tenella
TGCCTTCTGTACCCTTCAACTAGCTGTTGCTTTTAACCAAGGGGGCCCCTGGGGGTCCCTTAAGGGCCCCTTGGGGCCCCCCTGTGGGGCCCCTTGAAGAGCCCCTGGAGTTCTCCCAGGCTTTCTTTGTGGGGCCCCCGTCGCAGCGCCTGGGGCTACCCGC
>NW_013541842.1:2831-3546 GCF_000499545.2 Eimeria tenella
TAGACTCTTTTGCTGCTGTTGCTTCTGCCGCACTCGGCCTGCGATTTGCTGCTGCTGCCTAGCTGCTGTTGCTGCTGCTGATGCACGTGCGTCAGCAGCAGGGCTTTGGTGGCTGTGGGTACACTCGCAGCAACTATTCCCTTTCCTTCATAGCCCTGCTGCTGCTGCTGCTTCTGCTGCTGCTGCTGCTGCTGCAGTACATTCAGCCACTGTCCGCGCTGCCGCTTCTGCAGCTGCGGGTTGTCTCCATCGACTCTCCTATAGGAGACAGTCCGTCTTTGCGTGCAAAACTTACAGCAGCTTTGGAGGAAGTAGCAGCAGCAGGAGAGTCTGGGGAAGCAGCAGCAACAACAGCAGCAGCAGCAGAAGCAGCAGCAGAAACAGCACTTGCTGCTGCAACCCACCGGCTGCGCGTCGTCTGCGTAAAGGGACAGGCCCTAGCGGATCTGCTGCTCTCAGGGCCTTTAGACCCGCGGCCCTACAGGTACTTGCCGCACCTGCCAGCAGCAGCAGCAGCAGCAGCAGCAGCAGCGGGAAGTGGGGAAGGGGGTGAGAGATGGGAGGCCGCGGAGGCAGCAGCGCAGAAGAAGCGCGCGGCGCTTGAGGAGCTGCAGCTTGCTGCTGCTGTTGCAAAGCAGCAACAGGAGGCGCGCGCAGCAGCAGCAGCAACGGCACCTTGGTCACTCACAGCTGCTGCTGCTGCTGCTGCTGCTGG
>NW_013541842.1:3646-3793 GCF_000499545.2 Eimeria tenella
AGCAACTAAAGAACAAATTGAAAAGTTTGAAATAAATAATTAATTCTTTTCTGCTCCGCAGGTGGACTGGAAGGAGACAGACACCCCACGGGCCCCACAGCTGCATCCAAACCCTCAAGGCCCTCGACGCAGCAGACGCAGAGGCCC
>NW_013541842.1:3893-5039 GCF_000499545.2 Eimeria tenella
GCCGTCGCCTCCTCTCTGTGGGGCTCTTCAGGCGGTCCCTGCGGAGGGGCCCTGCGCCATCAGCAGCAGCAGCAGGAAGAACAGCCGGAGCAGCAGCAACAGCAGCAGAAGCAGGAGCAGCAGCAGCAGCAGGAAGAACAGCAGCAAGAAGAGCAGCAACAGCAGCAGGAAGAACAGCAGCAGGAAGAGCAGCAGCAGGAAGAGCAGCAGCACCCGGAGCAGCAGCAACAGCAGCAGCAGCAGCAACAACAACAGCAGCAGCAGCAGGAGCTAGAGCAACAAGGTTATCTCAATGACTCCAGTCCGGGCGGCCCCCAGGGTTTCCTGCTGCCTCAATCAGCAGCAACTGTGTCTATGATGCGACTGCTGTATCTAAGGGGTGGCTGGGCAGCAGAGGCTTTGGCCCATAGAGCAGCAGCAGCAAAAGAAGCAACAGCAGCAGAAGCAGCAGCAGCAACACCAGGAGCAGCAGCAGCAGGAGCAGCAGAACCACCTTGGGAGGCAGCAGACTGGACAGCAGCAGGCACGGAGCACGAAATCGGCGACGTGTCTCTTGCTGCCGCTGCTGCTGCTGCTGGACTTCGCAGAATCTTCAAGCGAGAGAAACGCATTGTGGTGAGCCTCAAAGCAGCAGCAGCAGCGGCGGCAGCAACAGCAGCAGCAGCAGCAGTGCCAACGGGTGGAGTTCATCTCGAGTAGCTCGCATGTCTGTGTTCCCGCGTGTTTTATGCTGCTGCTGCTGTCGCTGCTGCTGCTGCTGCAGATATGGGATCCGTTCTGCGGCAGCGGCAGTTTGCTGCTGGAGGCAGCGCTGCTGCTGGGGGGCCTTTCGCCTTCTTGTGCTGCAGTTCCTTCTCCCCGAGACACCGTGCCTGCGGTGTACGTATACCCGGAGGAGCAGCAGCAACTGCAGCAGCAGGCCCCAGCAGCAGCAGCAGCAGCAGCAGCAGCAGGGATGGGGCCCACACCCCGCATAACACTTGTGGGCACTGACGAGAGGCCCCTGCTGCTGCAAGCAGCGCAGCAGCGGCTCAAAAGCTTCTGCAGCTTCTTCTACGGAGGGCAGCAGCCAATGGACCTCGAGACGCAGCAGCAGCTGCTTGAGCAGCAGCAGCAGCAGCAGCAGCAGCAACTGCAGCAGCAGCA
>NW_013541842.1:5139-5368 GCF_000499545.2 Eimeria tenella
AAATAAAAATAAATAAAAATAAAAGTAAACAAATAAATAAAATAAACAAAATTAAATAAAATAATAAAAGGGCCTCACAAGAAATGGGTCTCTGGGGCATTTGGATCTGGATTGCCTAAGTGCCCTTTGTGAGCAGCAGACTGCAGCAGCAGCAAACACAAACCTGCTGCTGCGTTTGCTGCTACTTCTGCTGCAGCAGCAGCAGCTGTTGCTGTTGCTGGGGTTTGTG
>NW_013541842.1:5468-5793 GCF_000499545.2 Eimeria tenella
AGGGGGCGCCTTGAAGTGAGGCAGCACTGAGGCATGAAAGTTACCTAATGCTGCTGCTGCTGCTTCTTTTGTTGCTCCTGCTGCCGCTTTCGAATAGCTTCCAGCCAGTGCGATAGACTGCATCATCTGCTGCTGCTGCTGCTGCTGCTGCTGGCTCAGACCTCCATTTGCTGCAGGGTTCTATTTGGCGTCTCCTTTCGAAGTTTCTCCGTTTGTGTCTGGAGCTGTCATCTTAACTCAAGTGCCGGGACCCAGGGAAGCAAAGGTTAGCAGCAGCAGCAGCAGCAGCAGCAGCACCCGCAGTAGCAGTAGCAGCAGCAGTACC
>NW_013541842.1:5891-6086 GCF_000499545.2 Eimeria tenella
TTGCTCCATAAGCTGCAGAGAAAGCGCAGCGCCCCAAACCCTAGTCCCTAAACCCTAGACCTGACCCCGTAAACCCTAAACCCCAAACCCTAAACCCTCGCCGCGCAAACCTTCTTTTCTATGGAGAGCTGGAGGGGCCCTTTGGCGCTCGCGAGCCTCAGGAATGAACGCAGCATTTTGGGGGGTTGTTGCTGT
>NW_013541842.1:6186-6447 GCF_000499545.2 Eimeria tenella
ATGTGCTGCAGCTGCTGCGGAGTGCGCGGGGGAAGGCTTTTGACTTTTACGAAAAGTTTGGAAATTTGGTGAAGAGCCAAAACTGCTGGAGAGAAGTTTTTGTTCTTGTTAAGGTGCAGCAAAGTCTTTTATTTTTATTTTATTTTTACTTTTCAATTCTTTTTGTTCTTTATTCTTTTATTCTTTTATCCTTCAATCCTTTTATTCTTTTTAATCTTTATTCCTTTATTTTTTTATTCTTTTATGCCTTTTGTTCTTTTC
>NW_013541843.1:0-14217 GCF_000499545.2 Eimeria tenella
AGCAGCAGCAGCAGCAGCAGCAGCAGACGCGCGCCAGGCCGCGTCCATGATGGCCGTCACGCTGAAGCTGGCACTCATTGCTGCGCAAATCAACACCAAGACAAGTTGCTGCTGCTTGGGAAAGAGTTTGGCAACAGTCAAAGCTGGCAGGTAGCCTGCGTCAGCTCCTGCTGCCAGCAGCAGCACGGCGGGCACGTAGAGCTGCTGCTGCTGCCCCGCGAGGCCCAGCAGCAGCCACCCCGCGGCCCCACACAGCTGCCCCACTGCAGCAGCAGCACGGGGGCCCCCCCAGTCCAGCAGGGCCCCCGCCGGCAGCGAGCAGCAAAACGAAACAGCAACTCCCAGCGTGAACAGGAACTGCACCTGTTCGTCCTGCGCCACGCACGCGTACCGCCGCTGCTGCTGCTGCTGCTGCTGCTGCTGCTGCTGCTGCTCCGGGTCGCACAGCCACAGGTACGCCCCGTCCCGCAGCAGCATGTTCGACAAGTGCGGCCACCCAAACAGCACGCGGGCGCTCACGGCCACGTACAGCAGGTGCAGCAGCAGCAGCAAATAGCGGTTGAGGCCCCACGGCGTGGGCTGCGCGGAAGCCAGCGGCGCTGCTGTTTTCAGCTGCTCCAGACTCCTGCTGCTGCTGCTGCTGCCGCTGCTGCTGCGCCGCTGCCTGCTGCCGCCGCGCGCGCGGCCTCCGCTGCGGCTGCGCCCGCGCGGCGGACTGTCCACGCACACGCACACCTGACCCTCTCCAGGCGCTGCTGCTGCTGCTGCTGCTGCTGCTGCTGCTGCTGATGGGGGGGGAGAAACAGGGGACGGGGGGCCCGTCACGTCTGCTGCAGAAGAAAGCTGAGGGGGCTCAGACAACTGGGGGGCCCCCTTGGGGGCCCCTGACGACTGCGGCTGCGCCGCCATGGGAGCTGCGCGGCGCTGCGGCTGCTGCTGTCAAGACAGAAGACGAAGGGGGCAGCAGAAGAGAAAGAACAGGGCCAAAGCGTGGGCTTATTCATAAATGTATTAGCCCTTCGAGGCCTGCTGCTGCTGCTGCTGCCGCTGCTGCTGCAGGGGGGCGCTGCTGCTGGTTCGTGCTCTAGAACCTGCAGACGGCGGCGGGAATCCGAGCGCCAATGAGCCAAAGTGCCGCGTCAAGATAAAGTAAATCCAAAAAACAAAGACAGAAAGGGTATTTAAAGCGCTTTGAGTCGCGGAATGAGAAGACATCTCCAGAGGATCATGGCAACGGACAACAGACAGCACCAAACACGGGCGGCGGTTTCGGCCCACCCGCCGCTGTGGGGCAGTGAAAGCTGCACGAATTGTTCTAATTCCATAAATAATCTGCAATTCCACCATTTATATCTGCAAACTTAAAGCATCTAAATCCGATTCCGGCCTCGATCTGCCGAAGTTTCAGTCGGCCGAACGCGGCAGAGCACAAGCCCGCAACTTGAGGTGTACCTACACCCCGGCGATTTCGCCCGCCTTCGGCTTTCGCCTTCAGTCACTTTTGTAATTCTGCAATTTCGTTTTGTCTGAGTCCGATATAATTGCAATTAATTGAACTCTTCTTCAGAAAAGGCCCGGCAATCGCAGCCCCAAAGTTTCGCCAAGTCGAGTTTTCTGGTTTCTTTTTTCTTTTCTTTTCTCGTTCGTTTCCGAATTTCGAAATTTCAGAAAGCCACGCGAAACTTGAACTTGAACGAACTCCCCCGCTGAGCCGGCAAGCCCTTCTTTTCCCCGAAAGCCTCGCAAATGGACTTCTTTGAGACATCTTCATAAATTGCAAATCGATTTTTCTTGCAAATGAAACTTTTCCTTTCGAAGCAAAGCCAGAAACTCCCACCCGCCGCTGCGCCTCCGCACAGCGAGAGCCACCCGCCTCCCCTAAATAACTTGAATTCAGAAACAACCTAATAACTCAGAGACAGTTTTAATTTAAATCCAACTCTAATTGTTGCTGCTAATTGGATACTTCAGAAACAAACAAAGAACTGCTTCTGGCGGCTTCCTTCTGCTGCAGTTTCCCGTTGCTGCGTCCAAAATGACCCGCTGCAGCAGCAGCAGCTCCTTACTGTTAATTTTAAATCTGCAAATTAAAAAGAAGTGAATCTGACTACCAAGAACGAATAAAAGGACCCCTCGTTAACGCATGCATTCCTTAAAATGCTGCATGCAAAAGACAAGAGAGGAAGCAGCAGCTAAATCCTCTCCCACCTTTTTGCATGCAGCACTAAAAGAGACGCATGCAACAAAAGCCCCAAAAGGCCTGCCCCAAAGCCCGCCCTTGCTGCTCCTTTCCCTGAGTCCGAGCCAGCTGTTTGGGGCCTTTTCAGCAGCGCCCGCAGCACCAAAGAAGCCTCAGCAGCAGCAGCAGCAGCAGCTGCTGCTGCTGCTGCTGCTGCGGATCAGCTGCGCAGGCGCAGGCGCTGCGGTGTATCGACACTCCAGTTCTTTGTTTCGTTATTAGCTGGGAACTGGAGGGTCTACGTACACCTGAATAACTGCTGCACTCATTTAAAGTCTCTACATCACCACCTGCTCACTTTACAAGCCCCTGCTGCAGCCTAAGAAGCAAAATGCTGCTGCTGCTGCAGCACACCTCTGTTGGCGCGCAGATCTGCCCTGCTGCTGCTGCTGCTGCTGCTGCTGCTGCCTTCGATGGTAAATAACTTTAAAGGCAAGCGCTTTTCCCTCTAGGCTTCAAGTTCAATTTGCAGATTATGCGTCTCCGCAGAAGGCTGCAGCAGCAGCTGGGGAGACTCTGCAGCAGCTGCAGCAGCTGCGGAGTCTCTGCAGCTGAAGAGTCTCAGCAGCAGGAGCAGCAGCTGGAGAGCCTCTGCTGCCGCAGCAGCAGCAGCTGGAGAGTCTCTGTTGCAGCAGCACCAGCTGGACAGTCCCTGCTGCAGCAGCAGTCCCTGCTGCAGCAGCAGCGTGCATGCAGAAGCAAAAAGTAAAGTCAGGGGCCGCAGCGCTGCGCTGTACATACACTGGAAAGAAAAGTCTTCAGGAGAACTGCAGCTTTTTAATAAAAGCATTTGCGCTGCTGTAATCTGCTGCAGCAGCTGCTGCAGCAGCAGGCGCTGCGGCATCTAGACACCCCGCCGCCCCCAAAACCCCACACGCCCCAGCTGAGGTGTCTATACACCCCACAGCCACCCCGCTGTCTTTTCTTCCTCCGGGCGGCCCCAGCAGTTCATGTGTACGTACACCTGCTGCTGCACCTGCTGCTGCACCCGCGGGCTCTCGCGGGCCCAAACGCCCCTCCCCAGCAGCAGCAGCAGCAGCAGCAGCAGCAGCTGGCGCCCGCAGTCTTTGTCTGTGCAGCCGCTCATTGTGGCAAAGCAGAAGGTACTCATTTGCTGCTGCATAAGGGGAGCAGCAAGAAGCTGCTGCTGCTGCTGCTGCTGTTGCTGCTTGCGGCACCTCTGCAGCCGAAAAGTAAACTGGGGCCCCCGCGCTGCTGTCCCCAGCGCCGCGCTGAAGACCTGCTGCTGCTGCTGCTGTTGCTTCTGCTGCTGGTGCCGCTGCTGCGGCTGCGGCTGCGTGCCCGCTGCTGGGCGCCTCCCTCGGGGCCCCGGCTGCGCACGCAGCGCATGCATTGCATGCACTGCATGCACTGCATGCACTGCATGCAGCGTATGCAGTGCATGCAGCGCATGCATTGCATGCGCTGCATGCAGCGGCGGGTTTGGGGCTTTCTGTATCTCGAGAGGGGGCGAGGCTGCTGCTGCGGATGTACAGGCGGCACCTCTTGACCCAAAGAGCCACTGAGGGACTTTCTGCTGCTGCTGCTGCTGCTGCTGGCTCTGGGGACTTTGCTGTTCTTCGGCGTTTTTCGCGGAGAGCAGAAGCAGCAACGGAGTGTCTGTACACCTGCGGCAACGAAGAAGCAGCCTCCGGAGCCGTGCTGCTGCTGCTGCAGCTCAAGTCGAGAGCAGCAGCAGCAGACAGGCGAGCCTGGCGCAGCAGCAGCGAGCTGCTGGGCACGTCGCAGTCGCAGTCCATGGCTTGCTGCTGCTGCTGCTGCTGCTGCGAGGACCCCTGAGGCGGAAGCAAGGGGGGAAAAAGACAGAGAGGAAAAGAGGAATTCGCCAAAGTTGCTGCTGCTGAGCTTCTACGTTGCAGCAAAATGCGCAGAGAACGCTGCAGCGCATCCTCCCGCAGCAGCAAATTCAATAATGACTTTGCGAGTTTCAGAAGAGTTGAAAGCTGTGTTGGCGGCGCGGCGCTGAGGTGTACGTACACCTCAGCGCCGCCATCGACTCGACCGAAACCTGCAGCCGCAGCGGGCGCAGCAGTTCCCGGGGGAAGCAGCAGCTCCGTGGCAGCTTTAAAGGAGCAATTTGCAGCAAAATAAACCATTTATTTTCAATTTCCTTTCTCTTGTCTTGCGCGGAGGCGCATGCGTCTTTCGCTCGCAGCTTCCTGCTGCAGCAGCAGCTCTCCGCAGCTGCCCAGCGTCGCTTGGGGCTTTCCGCGCACACTGCTGCTGCGCGCCGCCTTTTTCCCTTTTCTTTCGAACTTCGTGGCGAACTTTAAAATAAATAACAACAAAGTTTCCAATTTGCAACTAATGAGGGGAAATTGGGGCGAAACGGACGCAGCCACGCAGCAGACACTGCGAGGTCACATGGGGTGAGCACTGCTGCGGCAGCAGCAGCAGCAGAAACGCAGCAAAAAATGTTCTGAAATGTCAATTGCATGCATTCAAGTGTCTGCTAAAGAACAAACAATGCACCTGGCGTACATACACCTCAAAAACCAGCAGCTTCCCCCTCCCAAAAGGCGCCCAAGGCGCTCTGCCGGGGGCCCCCTGCAGCTGCTGCTGCTGCGCGCCGCTGCAGCGGCTGCTGCAGCGCCGCTGCAGCAGCGCAGCCAAGAGGCGAGCTGCCGGGGCAGCTGCCGGCACAGCAGCAGCAACTCGCAGCAGCAACTAAGCAAAGAGCTGCTGCAGATACCAGCAGCAGCAGATTTGGCTCCGTTTGCTTCCTTTTGAATTCTCTCTTTCTAGCAGCAAATAGCGAAGGGCCCGCAGCTCCTCAAATGAGCTACAGAGCTTCGAAAGAGAGTTGCTGCAGCTCAACTAAAGCAAATCGCAGCAGCAGCAGCAGCAGCAGCAGCAGCAGCAGCCTGCTGCTGCTCTAAGCCAGTGGACCAGTGGACCTTTCAGTGGTCACAGCGCCGCTGAGGCTTCTGCGGGCGCCCCCAGGCAGCCTCCACTACTGTAGCTGCAGCATTCCGTAGCACCTCCGCTGCTTCCGCTGCTGCTGCTGCTGCTGCTGCTGCTGGGCGGCTACTGCTGCTGCGGGCTGTTGGACTTGGTCGTGGCTGCAGTCTGCAGCAGCGGGGCCACTTCGCTAATTGCTGCCTGCAGCAGCAGCAGCTCTTTTTCCAGGTCTGCTTTCTTCTGCAGCGCAGCTTCTTGCACAGCTTCGGGGGCTCTTACGAAGTTGGGTTCTTTTATTTTCTTCTCGTAGCCATCCAGCTGCAACAAAAAGAAAAGCAGCAAATTAAAATGCAAAAGATTCAGCAGCAGCAGCAGCAGCAGCAAAGAGTGCTTTGGCCCCGCCGACTGCTGCAGCAATTCAGCGTGAGCTGAATGTGGAGAGTTTCTAATTATTTGAATATATTTATTGTTTTATTAAATCTGCAAATTCCTATGTGTTTGATGTGTAATAACATAAAGAAGATACGCACGCAGATGTATCATGTGCTGCAGTTCATACAGGGCATGTTGCTGCTGCTCATTTTCACTGCTGCTGCTGCTGCTGCTGCTCCCGCTGCAGCGGTCTTTGCTGCGGAGTCTCGTAACTAAATGAGCAGTAGAATAAATCTGCATTAAAACTAATTCAAAAGAATGCAATGCAGGCTCGAAAGTGCAGATCTAAATGCCCCACGTGCTGCAGCGAACAGCAGCAAGCTGCTGCAGCGCGGCGCTGCTGCTGCTGCTGCTGCAGCGGAGCTGACCTTGCTGAGCAAGTTGGCTTTTTTCTTTTCCAACTTCTCCAGAGTTTGCGAAATATTAACTCCTTCTCCGATTTGGAGGTAAATGGTGAGTTGTGGGGAAACGACGTCTGAGACGCAGCCCGCCGGGGGGGCGTCGGTGAGGACGGAAACCTGAGGGAAAGCGGAGGAAAAAGTGGAGTTTCGCGGACTTTTTTGGATCAATTAGTTTTAAATTGAAAAATTAGAAGTTCTGGAAAGGTATTTTCCACTCACTTTGCTCAGCTTCGACAGGATCGCCATGGTCGCTGCCGTTTCTTGCAAAAACTGAACAGCCTCTGCTGCAGACCGCAGCAGCACGAAGCCCTGCGGCTTCGTCTTCGGCGGAATCTCCAGCGCCGCCAAAAGCGATCTGAAGTGCCCGACGATTTGCTGCAGCTGCTGCATGTTGGCCTGCGAAGCAGAGGCAGCAAAGCCCAGCAGCAGCAGCAGCACCACTGTTGCATGTTCCCGAATTACTTCACATTTTGCTTATTTGCGCTGTCACCACGACATACGCATTATTCCCGTTGACATTATTCGCGAAAAAACGAGAAACCGCCCGAAATCCCGCGCGATTCCCCCAATCAGGGTTTAGGGTTTAGGGTTCAGGGTTTAGGGTTTGGCGTTTGGGAGGAAGCCGCACGTCGAGGGCCGGGTCCGTCCAGGCCAGCACTTGCTGCGGATAGTCACTTATGCAAATCGATTCTGCTTTTCCGGAATAAAAAGGAATTCTTTGGAAAAGTTCTTCTGTCAGAAAAGGGCAGATCGGGTGCAGCAGCCGCAGCCCTCTGTCGACGCAGGTGAAGAGCACTTCTTGCGCGCAGCGGCCGTCGCGCGCACGTGCTGCTGCTGCTGCTGCTGCTGCTGCTGCGTCGCCTTCTGCTGCTGCTGCTGCTGCACTCACGGGCTGCAGCCGAGGCTTTATCGCCTCTAAGTAAACGTCGCAAAGTTCGTAAAGCCAAAAGTTGTAAATTGCATTTACCACTTCTCCAAACTCGAAGTTCTCGAAGCAGCGGTTGGCCTGAGTAGTTCAAATTAAAATAAAATAAAATAAAATGAAATAAAATAAAACAAAATAGTTAATTAGATCAGAGGGAAAAGGCAGAAACTGCAGAAAGCAAGGCTCCCGAAATGGCTGAACAAGACGTGCGCGATCCGCAGTCTCAAAACCCCAAACCCTAAACCCTAAACCCTAAACCCTACCTGTTCTGCGGCGACGGAGAGTCTGTGGAGGATCCACCTGTCTTCCCACTTGAGTTCTGCGAGGGCGACGGGCGTGTTGCTGCAGTGGAGGGTTTTGCTGCAGTGGAGGGTTTTGCTGCAGTCGGGGGCTTGGCTGCTGCTGCAGCAGAGCAGCTGCAGCCCCTGCGGAACGAAGCCGCCTTCCGCGGCGCCGCTTTCACCGCCGCCGCCGCTGCTGCTGCTGCTGCTGCTGCTGCTGAGGTCCAGGGCCCACTTGTCGAGCGCGAACTTGCTGCAGTTCCAGATCTTGTTTGCAAACTGTCTGTAGCCAACAACTCGGTTCAAGTCCAAGTTGATGTTGCGCCCCTGGCGCATGTAAGCCACGAGGCCGAGGCGCAGCGCGTCGCAGCCGCACGCGGGAATGCCGTCTTTGAAGTCTTTCCTGAGGATCGCCTCGCAGCGCCGCGCCTCCTTTGCATGCAAGTTTCCCGCATGCAACTTCGCGACAAGAGCCTCCAAAGAGATCCCCTCGATCACCTCCAAAGGGTCCACCACGTTGCCCTTCGACTTGGACATTTTCTGCCCCTGCGAGTCCCGCACCATCGGGTGCAGAAACACCGACTTGAACGGCAGCTGCCCCGTCAGCAGCAGCGAAAGCATCACCATCCGCGCCACCCAGAAGAACAGGATGTCGTGGCCTGAAATCCAGCAACAAAATGCAAAATCTCACCCATTTCCACCTATTTATTCCCGGATCCGCGGCCAGAAACTGCGGATCGCGCCTCCGGACCCGCACTCCCCGCGCCGCGCGCCAGGTGTACGTACACCGCAGCCTGCGCCCCCGCGCCCAGGTGCGCGTACACCCCAGCCTCACCCGTTTCCAGCAAAGTCGTCGGAAAATAAGCTTTGAACTCTTCCGTTTCTTCTGGCCAGCCAAAAACGCTGAAAGGAAACAGGCCCGAGGAGAACCAGGTGTCCAGCACGTCCTCGTCTTGCTGCAGCACAACTTTTGCGTCTTTTGCAATTTTGAACTTCTCCCGCGCTGCTGCTTCCGCCTCCCCGTAACTCGCAGCAGCAACCCACGCCTCCCCCCCCATGTTGCAGTTTGCTGCTGCTACTTCTGGCTCCACAACTTTGTACGCGGGAATGCGGTGGCCCCACCACAGCTGTCGCGATATGCACCTGCGCACACGCCCCAGCCACCTGCTGCTGCTGCTGCTGCTGCTGCGCCGCAGCAGCCGCGCCCCACAGCGCCCGCAGCCGCGCCGTTTAGGGCTTACAATTCAGGGCGTAGGGTTTAGGGTTTAGGGTTTAGGGTTTGGGCACCAGTCCTGCACATTCGTCAGCCAGTACTCCCAAGTGGCCACGTGGTTCTCCGGCTTTATCGTCAGCTCTTTGTTGCGCACTGCCATGACGCTTTGCCTCCCCGCCTCCTTGCAGTCCATCCACCTGCAGCAGCAGCAGCAGCAGCAGCAGCAATAGCAGCAGCAATAGCAGCAGCAGCAGCAGTGGCAGGAGCAGCAGCAGCAGTAGCAGCGCTAGAAGCAGTAACAGCAGCTACAGTGAGAGCTGCACTAGCACCGGTGGTGGAAGCAGCAGCGGTAGAAGCTGCAGGTGCAGCAGCAGCAACAATAGCAGCAGAGGCAACAGCAGCAGCAGCAGCAGCTGCTGCTGCTGCTGCTAAACTTCAGCTCGCGGTGTGCTTGCAGCTGCAGTAAACCTCAGCCTCTGAAACCTAAACCCCAAACCCTAAACCCCAGCCCCTAAACCCTAAACCCTAAACCCTAAACCCTCGAAGGGGACTCACCACTGGGGGACCAACAAGTACTCGATAATGTCTCCGCTGCGGCTGCAGCGCGGCAGCTGCATCGGTTTGCTGTTGGGGACTTTGTCTCGCAGCAGGCCCTGCGTCGGGGGACCAAAACCCTAAACCCTAAACCCTAAACCCTAAACCCTAAACCCTAAACCCTAAACCGCAAAGGGAGCAGGCAGCAAGGGGGAATGCTCAGCAGCAAACAGAGACTTGCTGTTCATTCCACCGAGTGAATTAAATGAATCTTTTTTGGCACAAATAAAAAAAATAAAACATAAATTGTTTTTCAGCGGCAGCAAAAACAAATCCACCAAAAATAAACCACAAGTGGCTTATTAGCTTTTAAACGTTTACTAAATTCGAAGATTCATTTCATTTATTTCTTTCAAATATTTAATTCTATTTAATGTTTATTTAAATATTTAATTCTATTAAATACTTAATTAAATATTTAATTCATTTAAACAATTAAAATTGTTTGCTGCTAACCAACTCTAAGTCTATTCTGAATGTCATTTCATTTAAAGATTCCTTTTATGTAAATATTATATTCAAATAAGCATTTAATTCGTTTAATTAATTAAATGAATAGAATTAATTTAATTAAATGAATCAAATAAATTAAACTAATTTTATATATAACAATTCTTTAAGTCTAATCTGAATATTGTAACAACAGGCAAAGACTCTTTTTAAAGATTCATTTCGTTTAAATATTAATTTCAAATAAACATTTAATTAATTAAACCAATTAAATGAATTAAGTTAAATAATCAAATTGATGAAATTAATTAAATAAAACACTTACCACCTATTTAAGTCTAATATGAATATTGTGGCGACAAGCAAACATTCCATTTAAAGATCCATCTCACCCAAACATTATATTCAAATAAACATTTAATTCATTGAAACAATTAATTTAATTAAATTAATTAAATCAATTTAATTGAATCAAATTAAATAAATTAACTGATTAAATATTATCAATTCTCTAAGTCTAATTTGAATATTGGGGCGACAAGCAAAGCCTCACTTCACCTAAAAACTGCATCCAACTGGACATTAAACGAACCAAATGAACCAAATGAACCAATTAAACCAATCATTTTAATTAAATTGAATCAAATTACTTAAATTAAAACGAAATAAATCAAAATAAATCAACAAATTAATTAATTATTCACCAATTCTTTAAGTCTAATTTGAATGTTGTGGCGACACGCAAAGCGATGCTGCCCCGCAAATTCGCCGCCGTTTTCGTTGATGTGGCCGTCGGGCGAAAAGATGGTGATGAATTCGAGTTCTGCAAAAGTGGAAAATAAAATAGTAAAACAAATTAATTAAATTAATTAAATTGATTAAGTTGAATCAAATTAAATCAATTAATTCAGTTAAATAATTGGCTCTAGAACAGTCCATTTAATTCGTTCATTTTAGTGGATTGTTCGGCGGAAAATGAAGTCGAACTCGACGCAAACAGCAGCTGCAGCAAAACCAAAACCAGCAGCAGCAGCAGCAGCAGAGCCAAAACCAGCAGCAGCAGGAGCAGCAGAACCAATACCACCAACTGAAACAGCAGCAGCAGCAGAACCAATACCACCAGCAGAGACAGCAGCAGCAGCACCAGCAGCAGAACCAAAACTAGCAGCAGCAGCAGCAGAACCCAAACCAGCAGCAGCAGCAGCAGCAGCAGCAGCAGCAGCAGCAGCAGCTGCGGACTGTGTCTCTTTCCGATTTCGTAGTCGTTTTTGTCGTGGGCGGGAGTTATTTTGACAGCGCCAGTGCCGAAGTCCTTGTCGACGTACTCGTCGGCTATCACCCGCATCTCCCGCGAGGGAAAGAAAGGGTGCAGCAGCCGCCGCCCCACCAGGTGCTGCAGCAGCAGCAGCAGCAGCAGCAGCAGCAGCAGCAGCAACCCAAACACACTCACCACGCAGCAGCAGCAGACCCCGTGCAGCAGCAGCAGCAGCAGCACCAGACGCCGTGCAGCAGCAGCCGCAGCAGATGCCGTGCAGCATCAGCAGCAGCAGGTGCCGTGCAGCAGCAGCAGCAGCAGATGCCGTGTAGCAGCAGCAGGAGCAGCGGATGCAGCGAAAACAACAGACAAAACCAAACAAAGAAAAAGAAAAAGGAAAGGAGAAAGAAAAGAAGCTAGAAAGACAAGTGGACTGGAAAAGAAAATCAAAAAGAAACTGGAAAAGAAAAGCAAGTCAAAAGTCAAAAACTGCGAAAAGCAGAAAAGTGGAAAAAACAAGAAAAACAGAAAAAGAAAAACCGAAAAAGAAAAGCAACTCAGGACGCCAAAACGAGGCCAAAGAAAGAAGAGAAAGAGCACCACGGAGCAACAAAAGAAAGGAAAAAAGAAATAAATAAATAAAAATGAAGAAAAATAAAAGTGAAGGGAACTCGGGCCCGCCTGGTATCGCGGATCGCTGGGGTGTACAGCCACCGCAACGTCGCCCAGCATGGTTTCGACCCGGGTGGTGGCGACTTCGATTTCGCCTCCGCCTTCGACTTTGTAGACGAAGTGCCACAAAAAGCCAACTTCCACGGGGAAATCGAAGCCTGTGGCGCAAAATAAGCAAACAAATGAACTTGTTTTGTTCTTTTTCGTTTATTTGCTTCTTTAAATTCGAAAAACCGACGAAAATGCAGCCGAAACGCCGAAACTGCTCGTGTTCTGCACAGAGGGGGAATTCAGAAAAGTTGAATTTGAAGGAGTTTTGAACTTCAATTCAACGAAAATCGAGAACTTAGAAATTGTAATACAATCAATGAACTTAAAATAAAAAACATTATTTGTCACTCCTGGTTTGGGCATTTGGTCTGAAACAAGAAGCTGCAGCACCCTACAGAAGCAGCTATTTTGAACAGATAAATCGAAAGCTAATGATGAACATGATATAATAATAATAATAAAATAATAATAGCAATAATAATAATATAATAATAGTAATAAAATAATAATAATAATAATAAGAGTAATAATAATAAGAGTAATACTAATAATAATAAGAGTAATAATACAACAATAACAATAATTACAATATAATAATAAATAGTAATTAATAATAAATAATAGTAATACTGATGATAAGCAGCAATGAGGAAAGCACCAGCAGCATTAAAGACAGCAATGGCAACAGCAGCAATCCAAAGAATGCAAAGAATGCAAATAAAGGACCAAATGAAACAAAAAAGAATAAAACAAATTATATTAAATCAAATTAAAATCCAATTAAACCAATTAAAATCAATTAAATCAATTCAAATCAATTCAAATCAAATTAAAATCAATTAAATGAGTTGAAATGAATTGAAGTCAAATTATAATCCATTAAAATGGATGTAAGTGAATTGAGGTGAACTAAAATCAAATCAAAACGAACTACATGAACTAAAATGAATTAAAATGAATTAAACTCAAAGTCGAATTAAAATCAAATTAAGCAGAATTAAATGAATTACAAGAACTAAATAATTAAATGAATTAAATTAATCAAATTAATTAAATTACATCACATTAAATAAATAAAAACTTCACCTGGGATTCGAACTGTCTGCGGCTGTTCAATCAAATTGAAACGAATTCAACTCAAATTCAAACCAAATTCAGATCAAATTAAACAGAATTAAATGAATTAAATCAATTAAATGAATCAAATTAATTAAATTAATTAAATTAAATAAAATAAAAATAAGAAATAAAATAAAAAGTCCACCTGGGATTCGAACTGTCTGCGGCTGTTCAATTGTCTCCGTGTCCACTTCGATGTCGCTCAGCGCCGTCTTCAAACAAGAAGACCACGAGACCAGTCTAAACAAAGAAATAAATAAATAAATAAATAAATAAATAAATAAATAAATAATAATGGTAATTGGTTAATTAGTTAGTTAATTACTGGTAAATGGATGGTAGATTCAATTCTTGGGATTGCTTCTGTGAAGAAAAAGGGGTTAAGAATAAATAAAAAGAATAAACAAATTAATAATGTAAATAATAAATAAATAACAAATTAATAAATAAATAAATGAATAAATAAATAAATAACTAATTAGTTGGTGAGAAATAAATAAATAGATGAGAAGTGAAACGAGGCGGCAGATTCAACTTTTTGGATTGTGTCTGAAGAAAGAGGAGTGGTTGGGAATAAACAAAAAGAATAAACAAATTAATAACATAAATAATAAATAAATAAATTAATTAATTAATTAATTATTTAAGAATTGATAGATAAAGAAACAATAAGGGTTTAGGGTTTAGGGTTTAGGGTTTGTGTTGAAGAGCTACTCTCCAGATCTCCATTTGAGCTCATTCTACTTCATGCTTTCTACTCTTAATCTAGGGTTTAGGGTTTAGGGTCTAGGGTTTAGGAGGGTTTAGGGTTTAGGGTTTGTTTTGAAGAGCAGCTCTCCAACACTCCATTTGAGGTCGTTCTGCTTCATTCTTTCTACTTTTAACCCAGGGTTTAGGACTTAGGGTTTAGGGTTTAGGAGGGTTTAGGGTTTAGGGTTTAGGGTTTGTGTTGAAGCGCAGCTCTCCAGCACTCGACTTGAGCTAATTCCGCTTCTCGTTCGAAAACGCCTTCGACACCAATTGAATTAAATTGAATTAATTAAATTAATTAAATTAACCAAATTAGTTGAATTAAATCAAATTAATTGAATTAAATCAAATTAATTGAATTGAATTGATTTAAAAGTTACCTTTCTTCCCTGTAAATGAGCCCGCGGTTGAAGAGCCGCACAAAAGCCTCCACAACTGCAGCAGACAATTTGCTGTCGAGGGTGAAGCAAAAGTGGTCCCAAGAAACGCTGCTGCCGACTCTTCTGCAGCAGAAAAAGCAGAAAAGAATTCAACTTTGAGTTGAGTTCGAAGTTCCATTTGAAGTTCCATTAGTTCCATTTCCAGTTCGAAAAGAAATCGTTTTCATTTCATTTCATTTCATCATTTCACTTGGAAAAATCCACGTCAAAGTTCAAAAAAGAAATTATTTCAACTTTTTACTCCACAGGTTACCCATTTGCCAGTTGTGGCTCGCAAGGAATTGAATGGTATTTGTTGCATAACTAGCTGGCTAGCTAGCTAGCTAGCTAGCTAGCTGGGCAGCAGGCTGGCTAGCTGGGCAGTTAGCTAGCTAGGTAGCTGAACAGCTAGCTGGACAGCTAGCTAGCCCGGCAGCTAGCTAGGCAGCTGGTTGGGTAGCCAGGTAGCTAGCTGCTTAGCTAGCCAGTCAGCC
>NW_013541843.1:14317-20109 GCF_000499545.2 Eimeria tenella
TAGCTAGCAAGCTAGCTAGCTAGCTAGCTAGCAAGCTGTGAAGCTGGATGGCTGGCTGCGTAGCTAGCTAACTAGTTAGCTCCATAGCTAGCTGGCTAGCTAGCTGCGTAGCTAGCTAAGTGCCTACATGTGTACATTGCTGCACGGCTAGCTAGCCAGCCAGCAGTCTGTCTAGCTAGCTAGGTAGCTAGCTACCTATTCAGCTAGCTACAGCTAGCTAGCTGGCTAGCTGTACAGCTAACTAGCTGGCTAGCTGGCTAGCTAGCTAGCTAGCTAGCTGGCTGGCTAGCTAGCTGTCCAGCGAACTGGCTGGCTGGCTAACTAGCTTTCTAGCTGTCTCTCTCGCCGCATAGCTAGCTGCCAGCTAGCTAGTTGGGTTGGTGGCTTGCTGACTAGCTGGCTAGCTATCTAGCTGGCTGTCTAGCTAGCTAGCTAGCTGGCTAGCTAGCTGGCTAGCTAGCTGGCTAGCTAGCTGGCTAGCTAGCTGGCTAGCTAGCTGGCTAGCTGGCTGGCTAGCTAGCTGCCCAGCTAGATAGCCAGCCAGCCAGCTAGCCAGCCAGCTAGCCAGCCAGCTGGCCAGCCAGCTAGCCAGCCAGCTAGCCAGCCAGCTAGCCAGCTAGCCAGCTAGCTAGCTAGCCAGCTAGGGCGCGGGTTCGAACCTGAGCTGGTCCGTGATTCTGTTCCCGTACTGCTCCTTCCACTGCCACACTTTTTCGACGAAGTCTTTTCTTCCGAAATCATGTCGAGATTTATTTTCTTCTTTCAGCAGTTTGCGTTCGACGACGGACTGTGTGGCGATGCCTGCGGACCCGCCCACCATTTTCCCATTTATTCGCCATTTGCCCCCATTTACTCTATTTTTACTCATTTATGGCTTATTTATTCTTTATTTGTTGTTTATTTGATGTTTATTTGTCATTTGTGTTCTGTTTCGCTTTTGTTCGAGCCGTTTCTGCGCCTTCCAGCGCTTTTCCGCTCTCCCCATTCGGGTGTATGTACAGCCGACCGCGCGGACGGCGATTCAAAAGAAAACAAAACAAGTCTTGTTTTATTAATTGTTTATCATTTATTTATTTATTATTATTATTATTTTTATTTATTTACTATTTATTTTCTTACTGTTTATTTGCTTATTGCTTATTTATTCTTAGTTGGTCAGTTCATGCTTTTTTAGCACTTGCAAGGACTGCCCCCAACAGCACTTCTTTCATGTTTAGTTATTCATAAATTACTTCAAATAAGTAAATGAATCAAAAATAAATTAAAAGATTAAACGGCTCACTGTAAACCCTAAACCCTAAACCCTAAACCCTAAACCCTAGAATTCCTGTGCAGCCAACCAAGTAAAGCAGCAGCGAGCCACAACTGCAACAAAAGACAAAATGAATTAAAAACAAAATAAGTTAAGAATGAAATTAAAAATAAACTTAAAATGAAATTAAAAATAAATTAAAAATGAATTACAAATGAATTAAAAATGAATTAAAAATGAATTAAAAAGAAATTCAAAAATTCAAAAAGCTGCTGCTCACCCGCGTGGTCCACCCCAGGAACCCACAGCACGATTTTGCCCCGCATTCGATTCCTGCAAATAAACAAATAAATAAATAAATAAATAAATAAATAAATAAATACATAAATAAATAAATAAATAATAAACAAACAAATAAATAATAGTAAACAAATAAATAAATAAACATATTCAATTTCTAAAATAACAAATTCAATAAAATCATTTAGAGCTCTAGGGGCCCCCGAGGGGCACAAGGGCAGGCCATAGGTCCACGTACAGCAGCAGCTGCAGGCAATTAGGGTTTAGGGTTTAGGGTTTAGGGTTTAGGGTTTGGGGTTAAGAGGATGTAGAAGAGATTAAAACGCGAGATTTAAAATGAATGTTTTAAATGAATTAAAAACATTTACATCAAATCATTAAACTACTTTAATGCACAAAAAATAAAAAAAAAATAAAAAGACAAAAATGAAAAGAGAGTTTCCTGGCCCTCCAGGTGTATGTACACCTCAACAAGGCAAAAGGAAAATAAAAGGCAAAAAGAGGGCCGGTTGGTTGAGGTGTACGTACACTCCAATCACGCCAAAAATTCCAAAAAAAAAACAAGTAGTTCGGGTGTACGAACACCTCAAAAAGCTCATAAAAAGAAACAAAAACGAAGAATCAAATCAAATCAAATCAAATCAATTAAATTAAATTCAAGTAATTAATTAAATAAATTAAATTAATTGAACTAAATTGATTAAATAAACTTGCCAGCGGGCCAAAGCGTCCTCTATGGCCACAGTCAAGGCGTGGCCAATATGCAAAGAGCCCGTGACGTTGGGGGGGGGAATAACCATAACAAACTTCTGGTTTGCTGCTGCTGCTGCTGCTGCTGCTGCTGCCGCTTTGCGGCGCTCCTCCACCGACCTCGCGGCCTGCCCTGCTGCTGCTGCTCCCCCTGCCGCTGCTGCTCCTCCTCCTGCTGCTGCTGCTCCCCCTGCTGCTGCTGCTGCTGCTGCTGCTTGCTGCCGCTGCGTCGCGTCAGCAGGCAAGAAGTAGCCCTGGGAAAGCCACCAGTCCATCCAGCCGCTTTCGACATACTGGGGGTCGTAAGTGGGGGGCATTGGCATTGCGAGTTCTGCGGTGTACGTACACCCGAAAACGCGCGAAAGCGGGTTCGAAGAAGCCCCACAACCCACAGACACAGCAGCAGCAAGCAGCAGCAAACACACACAAACGCGGCTCCCAGCCAGCGCAGCAGCAGCAGCAGCAGCACTCACTCTTCTTCGGAGCAGCAGCAGCAGCAGGGGCTGCTCCAGCAGCAGCAGCAGCAGCTGCAGGCGACATCCTGGGAAACGGCGAAGTGGATGTACACCGGAACTGGGGGGGTCTTGCGGGACTGCAGCAGCAGGAAGTCGCGGGGTTTTCGAGAGCTCTTCGCGGCGAAAAAAAGGAATTAAAACGAAAATATCTTTCTAATTTAATTTCCGACTTTTTAAATGGTGTAAGAGGGTCCGCCGCAGTCAAAAGAGAGCCCGCGTTCAAGTTTTCCCAAGTTGAAACGGCGCGCGCCCGTGCCAGGCAGAAGCTCATGTGCAAAGGCCGAGGCCTCCAGCTGAGTTGAATGCAAATAAATGAACTTCAAATTAAAGAACTTAAATTAATCAACAGTATTTTGCAAAGTGGAGAGAAGAAGAACGAGCAACGGCCGCCGTTGCCTTCGATTCGCCAAAACTTGAATTGCTGATCTCAGCAGGATCGCGCGCGCGCTGTGGGTGTACGTACACCGCAACCGTCCGTTTCCAACGGGAAACATGCAGGCAAATGAATTTAAACACTTTTAATTCCATTTGGAGGAACTTTAAGAAAGACATTTGCATGCGGCGGGCGGATGGCTGCGGCCAGCGCAGCGCGGCTGCAGCCAACCAGTCGCTGGGGTGTACGTACACCCGGAGAACCGCGCCGCAGCCTCCTTCACTAATTTAACTTTTCCAGATTTGAGAAAGAGCATTTTAAGAAGCTCTTTAGGAAAATAATGAGCGCAGCAAAGCAGCAGCACTGGCAGCCCCTCTTCCCGTGCCCCCCGAAGGCGGGCGAAAGCAGCAGTGCCTGCGGACTCCCTCCTGGCCTTTTCCGCCTCCCAGAGGCTCCAACTTCAAATTATTTGCATTATATTTGACATTTTTCGAATTGTTTTGAGTAAAGTGGCTCCAAATCGTGTCTAATGAGAGGCAACGCCTCCCCCGGCGTGTGTGTACAGCTGCTGCTGCTGCCTATACAGCTGCTGCTGCTGTCTATACACCTGCTGCTGCTGCCTGTACACTTGCTGCTGCTGCCCAGCCTCTGCAGCACTCATCTCAAGCCGCTTCCGCGGGGCCTTTGAAGCGCCCTCCGGCGGCCACTGCCTTTGCTGCTGCACGCCCATTTGTCCCAGCAGCAGCAGCAGCAGCAGCAGCAGCAGCAGTTGTTTGAGCGATGTGGCGCGCGGCCTGGCGCTGCCTGGCGCAGCGGGGCCCCCCGGGCCCCCCCTTAGGGTACAGCAGAGGGGGTCACACGGGGGCCCCCGGCGGGTCTCTTCTTCGGGCCCCCCCCCCGGGCTGCAAGGGGGCCCCCCGGGGGCCCCGGGGGCCCGAGCTGGGGGCCCCCCCCGCCACTGTTGCTGCAGCTTTCCGTGTTTGCTGCTCGCCGTTTCCCTGCGCAGCTTCTTCATCCCGGGCCTTCTCCAGCGCGCCCCCCGCAGACGCTGCAGCCTCCCCCGCTGCTGCAGCAGCAGCGGCAGCAGCAGAGCCCCCTGCAGCGGCAGCAGAGCCCACTGCAGCGGCAGCAGAGCCCACTGCAGCAGCAGCAGCAGCAGCAGCAGCAGGCTGCGGGTGCCTGCCGGTGCCTCGGGGGGAGCTGCGGGAGATCTGCATCCGGAAAGAAATGCGGATGGTGGCCTGGCTGGCGGACAACACCGGAATAGATGTGGGCTGCATGCGGGCCCGCGGTTTGCTGCTGCCGCTGCTGGGGCCCCACACCCCGCGCCCGCTGGGGTACGCGTGGCGCGAGCTGCAGCTGCTGCTGGGCAGCAGCAGCAGCAGCAGCGGCAGCAGCAGCGGCAGCAGCAGCAGCAGCAGCGGGGGCGCGCAGCAGCGGCTGCGCAGCGTGTTTCGGCAGGCCTCCGTTGCTGCTGCGCTGCGCAGCGGGCGGCTGCTGGAAGTGCTGGACTGTTTTGCTGCTGATGTTGCTTTTGCTTACTGCCGGCCGCAGTTTGAACTGAGTCCCGACAAGCAGCACTTGTTCTTGACCGTCTCCATCGACTCCATCCGCCTCTTCAGCAGCAGCAGCAGCAGCAGCAGCAGCAGCAGCAGCAGCAGCGGCAGGGTGCCTTATATTTCCGTGGAAAAGGACTTGTGCCTCAGAGGCTTCGTTTCCTACGCAGGAAAGTCTTCGGTCGAAATCACTGCGGAGCTCCACCAGGTGAGTTCCTCTTTGAAATATAATTCATTGTTACTTGTTTATTTATTTTTATTTACTTTTTGTTTATTTTACTTATTTATTATTTTATTTATTTTATTTATTTATTTTGTTTATTTGCTTGTTTGTTTGTTTGTTTGTGTTTGTAGTGCTGCAGCTGTGAACACTGCCATTTGAATTATTCAACTTGCGCCATTTTGCTTCGAATTGAGCTGTTGTTATCATTTTGAATCTTTTTTTAATTATTTTTCAATTTGTGTTTAAATAATGTTTAAATAATATTTAAGTGGCATTTAAATGGTATTCAAATGGCATTCAAATGAAAATAAAAGCCCAAGTAGTAGCAGCAGCAGCAGCAGCAGCACCGCTGCTGCAGCAGGTGAAGGCGGTTGAGTGGCTGCGCCGATCTGAGGGAAAGAGGGGTTAAATGCATCGAATTGAAGCGAATTTGAATTAAAATGGAACAATTTGGGAAATAATGTTTTTAAATTGCATTTATTCGGCGAAAAGAGCTTTCAAATGCGTGCTTTCCGCCAACTTGCACGCCCGCGCAGGACGGCGCATGCATCGGCTCCGCCTGCCTGGTGTTCGTACACGTGGGCCCCGACGGACGGCCCCGGGGGCCCCTCCCGCCGCTGGAGTCAGCAGCAGCAGCAGCAGACGCAGCAGCAGCGCAGCACTTGCTGGCAGCAGCAGCTCGCCAGCAGCAGCGCCGCGCTGCTGCCCACACAGACGCAGTCCTCAGGGGCCCCGACGCAGAAGAAACAGAGTTCCTCCACAAGACCTGGCTAGCTGCCTGCAGCAGGACCCCGGGGGCCCCCCAGGGGGCCCCCCGGGGGGC
>NW_013541843.1:20209-44420 GCF_000499545.2 Eimeria tenella
GGGCCCCCCGGGGGGCCCCCCGGGGGGCCCCCCAGGGGGGCCCCCCCTCCGCGGGGGCCCCCCTGGGGGGCCCCCTGGGGGGCCCCGCGGGGGCCCCCCGGGGGGGGCCCCCGGGGGCCCCAGGGGCCCCCGGAGGCAGGAAAGATACTTGTTGGATTAAAGACACGAAGCTGGAAAGCAACATTTTGATGCAGCCAGAAACCATCAGTGTTTACGGGAGGGCCTTCGGGGGTTATATAATGCGCTCGGCGTTGGAGCTTTCTTTCCTGACTGCGCAGAGGTTCCTCAACGCCAGCTACCCCGTCATCGCGGGTAGGGTTTAGGGTTTAGGGTTTAGGGTTTAGGGTTTAGGGTTTGGGGTTGGGGTGGGGTTGGGGTGGGGGGGTAGGGTTTGGGGTTTACGGTTTAGGGATGGGGTTTAGGGTTTAGGGTTTAGGGTTTAGGGTTTAGAGTTTGGGCCCTGGTGCTTGTGTGCATGCATCTTTGTGTCGCTTTAGCTCATTTGAGGCCCTGCAGCATTTGGGGAAATGAAGTTTTGCTTGAAAGGGTTTAAATGTTTTAAATGTTTAAATGGAATTTTAATTGTTTAATTTGATTCAATTTAATTTTGTTTAATAATTGAACTTTTCGATTATATTGCAAGGTGGCTCTCTTGGCCTTCTTCAGTTCAAAAGCCTTTTCCTTCCCCTGCTGCTGTTGCTGCTACTGCTGCTGCCGCTGTTGTTGCTGCTGCTGCCGCTGTTGTTGCTGCTGCTGTTGCTGCTGCTGCTGCTGCAGGAATGGAAGACATCCGTTTCTTTGACGCTGTGAAGCAAGGAGACATTTTGAAGCTGACGGCGAGCGTGGTTTGGAGCGACAAAGACGAAATTCAGATCCAGGTGGCTAAACCCTAAACCCTAGTTTAGGGTTTCGAAACCCTAGGGCTAAACCCTAGCTGAACTTCTCGAATCTTTTCATTTCATCTTTTTTCATTTGGTGCTTTCCTCCAGGTTGAGGCCTCAAGCAGCTCCGTGGGCTTGCCGCTGAAAAGGACCAACCGGATGATCTTCTACTACAGACAGGTGCGGCTCTGTGCTGCTGCTGCTGCTGCTGCTGCTGAGAGTTCCCGCAGCGTTTTTCCCCTTCTTTGCTGCTCCGCGGTGCCGCGCCGCTGCAGCAGAGGCCGGCTGCTGCTGCGCTGCAGCCACGGCGTTGAGGCTGCTGCTGCGCTGCAGCTGCTGTGCTGCTGCTGCTTCGGTTGCTTCTTGCAGAGTGAAAGACTGCGCGAGTTGCCTCCCGAAGATCTTCAAGTTTATCCGCAAAGCTACGAGGAATACATGTGGTTTCTTGACGCTCGTCGGCGCGCGCAGAAGAGGCGCGGGAAGGCAGCAGCAGCAGCAGCAGCAGCAAAACTTGAACCTTCGCCGAAACCCTGATTTTGGGAATTTCTTCCGAATTTGAAGCTAATTAAGCACCGCAGCTGCTGGCAAATTCTTAATGCAGCTTTTCTTGGCCAATCTTTGTAGAGTTGGGGGGGCCTGCTGCAGCAGGCCGACCCACTTTAGGAATTCAGAAACTTCGCGGGTGTGCAGCCGCTTCATTTTTTATTGTTGCACAGAAACCTCAGATTTTGAATTTATAATTGAAAACACTGCAACTGAGAAGCTGAAGCAGTTAGTAGTTCTTAAGCGGCGTTTTAAGACAAGAAACATGAAAAGAAACGAAAGTGAAGCTGCGGCGCGCGACCCGGCACCGACGCATCTGAGGTGTATGCGCAGACACCGTAGAGTGCAGTTTTTGCAATTGTTGCATTTCTCCGCCATTTCTTTATCTAAACGAACGGCACTTTTTCCTGCAGCAATTGAATTAACTCTTAAGTTGCTTTTGGCGTCGGAAAACATGGATAAGGCCAGCCCTGGCGGGCCAAAGGTGGAGGCGGCGGCAGAGGGTCCGCCGAAGCCTCTGGTGCCTTGTACAACATTAGAGCCAGGATCTGTGCACATCGGTGGGCGATCCTGTTCTGAATTGGCTCAATTTGCATTTTTTTGATTTAATTTCGCGTCTGCGCCCCCGGGAAACCCTGGATTCCCTCCAGGCGACTCCTGCTTGTCAGTGAGTGCAAATTCAAGAAGTCACTTTTGCTGCGGCTCCTCCCAGCGCGCCCGCAGGACTGCGACGGCACTTGTGGATCTGAAGCTGCTTTTCCGGGGCTGCGTCTCATAGCGGACACTGAGGTTCTTTCGTTTGCCATTTGCACGCATTTGCCAAAGTGCATTTGCTGCTGCTGCTGCTGCTGCTGCTGCTGCAGGCGGAGGCGTTCACTGCGGGTATGCTGCTGCTGCTGCTGCTGCTGCATGCAAAGCCAAGCCGCCAGCTGCAGGCTGCGCGGGAGAGGGCCCTGGGCGCGTGAGCTGCTCTGCAGGCCTCAGCAGCGTGGGCGGTGAGAGCTGCAGACTTTGCTGCTGCAGTGACCAGTGGACCACTCAGTGGACCAGGCCACCCGCTTTGCGAAGACCTTGCTGCAGCAGTCTGCGGGGAAGGCTGCAGCTGCTGGAGCAGCTGCAGGCAGCAGCGCTGCAGCAGCAGCAGCTTCTTGCCAGGTAAGGATTTTCTTTTTCTTCTTTTCCAATTTCCCGAGTCCAGTGGACCACTCAGGGTCCATTGTCCAGGAGCAGGTGAGCAGCAGAACCAGCAGCAGCAGCAGCAGCAGCAAAACAAAGTTTTATTTCTTTCCTTTTTGCTGCTGCAGCTCAACTTGTGAGTTCCCAAGCAACTCCGCCCTTCTTCAAGTTACTTTGCTGCAAAATCCCTTTTGCTGCGCCCCCCTCGCTGCTGCTGCTGCTGCTGCTGCAGACTCACGCCAAACGCCTGCGAGCTCGGTGAGGAAAGCTGCTGCTGCTGCTGCTGTTGCTGCTGCTGTTGTTGCAGCTGTCCTCACCACCTAACTGCTGCTCCAAGTGGTATTAATGCCATCAATGCCACTAATATTATTCTTTTTGCGGCCGCACTTGCTGCTGCAATTCGTGCTTTTGTTGCCTTTCTTGCTGCTGCTGCTGCTGCTGCTGCTTCATGAATTTTGTATCTTTTTGCTGCTGCAGGTTTCCAGCGCCACTTGTGCACTGTAGTCCGCCCAGGTACGGGGCTTTTGCTGCAGCGCCGCAGCAGCAGCAAAAGATCAGCAGCAGCAAATTAGCTGCTGCTGAATTTTTAATTTGCTGCTAAACTTCGGGCCTCAGCTGCCAACTGGTGGTGGCTGCTGGTGCTGCTGCTGATTGCTGCTGTTGCTGCTGTTGCTGCTCGGCTGTACAGACGGCCGAGACGGAAATAACAAGACAACAACTTCCCGGCTCCTCCCTCTGCACTATCTTTTACCCAGCAGCAGCAGCAGCAGCAGCAACTGCTGCTGCTGCTGCTGCTGCGGCTGCTGCTGCTGCAGCTGCTGCCCTTGCGGCTGCAATCGACGAAAATAACGAGACAAGGACTTCCCAGTTTCTTGCTTCCCTTTGCACGTATCTTTAACCCAGCAGCAGCTGCTGCAGCTGCTGCTTCTGCGGCAGCCCGCAGCAGCAGCAGCAGCAGCAAATTCGTAAAGTTTTGTCCCTCAACGCAAGCTGCTAGGTGGTGGAGGCAAACTAGCTAGCTGGCTGGTTAGCTAGCTGGCTAGCTGGCTAGCTAGCTAGCTAGCTAGCTAGCCGTGTGTTTGAAGGCCACTAAAATGTAAAGATTTGAGTTGGTTTTCCTTAGCCGCAAGCTGAATTCCCGCTGTGGCGCGAGTCGTTACAGAACAGCGAGCCGCTGCTGCTGCTGCTGCTGCTGCTGCAGCAGCAGCGGGAGAGCAGCAGCGGCGCAGCGGCTGCTGCTGCTGCAGTGCTTCCGCTCCGTAAAGTCGATACCTTGGCCGTTTGAAAACAGCAAACCTCCCTCGGGCCCCGACGCAGCAAAAAGCAGCAGCGCGAAGCACAAGACCAAAAGGACAAAGGACAAAAGAAATACCATTTGCAGCAACTTAAACCTTTTTGAGGCCTCCCTTGCGGCGCAGCATTCCCTTGAAGTGGAGAGTCTCGCTGCTGCTGCTGCTGCCGCGGCGGCAGCAGCGGGCGCTGCTGCTGCGGCGGCAGCAGCGCTGCTGCTGCTGCAGCGGCGCCGCAGCAGCTGCTGCAGCGGCGCTGCAGCAGCTGCTGCTGCGCTGCAGCAGCACCTGAACTGAACAAGAGCGGCGACCACCGATCAAATGCCTCACATATGTTGCTTTACACATTTATAAATGATATTTACTTGCATTTTCGTTTTCGTTTTGGAACATTCAAGTTCCTCCTCGGGTGTCTCGACAGCTGCCGCCCGCAAACCACTTCCGGATCCGAACGCTGCGGTGTATGGACCGCGTGCAAACCAGTCAGCGGCGAATCTGTGAACATATATATATATTTACTTTTATTTTTCTTTTACTTTCCAGGGTTTTGCACATAAATACATTTATAAATGCATAAATGCCTGCGGCCTTGCAGAGCTCCCACGGCGCAGCGCAGCAGCCCTGAACCTCCCAACCCCAGGGCAGCAGCAAACTTTCCATCTTTCAAAGGTAATTAATTAATTCAACTTTCCGTTTTGACAAGGATTACAACGCCCTCGACTCCCCCGCAGCGGCAGCTGCTGCTGCTGCTGCTCCTGCTGCCGCCGCCGCTGCTGCTGCAGCGACTGCTGCCGCTGCTGCCGCTGCCGCTGCCGCTGCAGCAGCAGCTGCTGCTGCTGCTGCAGCTGCTGCTGCTGCAGCAGCAAGGCCAGTGCGGCTCCCTTGCTTCGTTTCCAGCGAACGCCTCGGAGGGCGCGGCGGAACAAATAAAATGAAACGCAAATGATGCAGTGCTGCCCCGCAGCAGGCAGCCCCTGAGGTGTACGTACACCCGAACGCACAGCTACGCCGGCCGCTGCTTCGTTGCTGCTGCTGCTAAACACTTTTCCCTCGTCCCTGGAGACATGCTTTCGAGTTCAATTGGCAAAAAACTAAACAGCTCCGGCAGCGCGCCACCCCCCGGCAGTCTGCACCGCAGCAGCAGCAGCAGCAGCAGCGGCACCAGCTTAGGCGACGCAGCAGCAAACGCAGCACACCCAAACACCCGCAGCCCCACGTTCCCCCCGAGTGTACATACACCCCACACACCACGGCACCCGCAGCAGCAAGCGCCCAGACAATACGCAAAACACAGACTTGCAAACAAACACAGAACAAACTAAATCCCTGCTGCTGCTGCTGCTGCTGCAGCTATTGCTGCACTTGTTGTTGCAACTGTTGCCGCAGCTGTTGCAACTGCAGCACCAACTGCTGCTGCTGCTGAAGCACCAACTGCAGCTGCTGCTGCAACTGCAGCACCAACTGCAGCTGCTGCTGCAACTGCAGCACCAACTGCAGCTGCTGCTGCAACTGCAGCACCAACTGCCGCTGCTGCTGCAACTGCAGCACCAACTGCCGCTGCTGCTGCAACTGCAGCACCAACTGCTGCTGCTGCTGCTGCTGCTGCTGCTGCTGCTGCTGCTGGACTTACGTGGTTTTGGGGTTTCTGAGTTCGTCGAAGAACTCGTGGGCGAGGGCCTCCAAAGGCTGCAGGCGCTGGTTGGGCTCGTAGCGCAGCAGTTTGCTCATGAGGTCAACAGCTTGTTCGAAGGACTTGTCGCCGTCGTTGGCGCACTGGTGCGCGGCGAAAACCTGAACCAACGCAGCTTTCGCGCTCCTTTTCGGTTCATTTCTGCGCATTTATTCTTTTTTATTATTTACTTTTCCATTTTACTCCTTCAAAGCAAAAAAAACGGGAAAAGAAGAGCTGTTCTGCTTCCGCAGCACTGCGACACGCCGGCCCCCACGATCCACCCCTTATCTTATAATTTACTTCTCTTTTTCACTTTTCCTTCAGTTATTATTCATTTATTCGTCGAAATGAACAAATTATTAGTGAATTATTGTTCACTTAATCACGAAACGACAAACACTGCATCCAGTTGCTGCTGCTGCCGCTGAACACAGCTCCCAGTGGCCTGCATCTCCTGAACAGCTTGAAACGTCTTATCTGGCTGCTCCTGCTGCTGCTGCTGTTGCTGCTGTTGCTGCTGCTGCTGCTGCCGCTCACTCGAATCCATTCACTAGCAGCAAAATCCCTTCTCGCAGCCCCGCCAGGCCGCGTGGTGCAGCCCAAGTTGAACGGGGGCGACCCGCGAAGGCGGGGCCTCCCTCTGGACTTAAATGGATTTAAAAGGTGAAAAGAAGCAAAAAGGAATTAAATTTAAGGAAAGTTTCGGGAAAAAGCCCGGGAAAAAGCTGAAGATCGCGGCTCACGGAGTGCCAGTCGCGCGCCTCGACGTCGGGAAACTTGAACTCGTCGTAGTTGGGATTCATCGCCGACATTTGGCCTTGAGTTGGAGTTCCCAAAATCTGAATTATCTTCACCAACTGATCCACACTCGTTTCCCCCGCAAACAGCGGACGCCCCAGCAGCAGCTCCCCCAACACGCACCCTGCAGCAGTAGCAGCAGCAGCAGCAGCAGCAGCTGCAGCTGCAGTGCTCCAGCCCGTTAAAAAGTCCCGGGAAACCAAGCAACCCGCCGGGTTCCACAATTCGCTGCGCAGGCAGGGAGCAGCTGCTGCCACCTGTGCTGCTGCGCCGCTCGACTGCTGCTGCAGCCGCTGCAGCTGAACCCTAAAGCCTAAGCCCTAAACCCTAAACCCTAGAGGAGGGGAAATGCAGAAACTTGCCTAGAGACCAAATGTCAATTGCTGTGGTGTATTCATTTGCGCCCAGCATCAGCTCGGGCGCTCTGTAGAAGCGCGAGCAAATGTAAGCCACGCTTTGTTCCCCTGCAGCAAACGGCCAAAAAAAGAAACGAAGAAGCAAAATGCAAAAAAGAAACAAAGAAACAAAGTGCAAACAACAAAACGAACAAACAAAACAAGAAATCGACAACCAGGCCAACGAGCAACTCCCGGCCTCGAGGAATTCAGAAAAAAGCCAACGAAGCGCTCCAAACGAGAAACCAACCGCCGCGCCAAACCGCGCCTCCCCTCCCCTCCAAACACCCCCCCGCAGCAGCAGCAGCAGCAGCAGCAGCAGCAGGAGCAGCAGCAGCAGCAGCAGCAGCAGCAGCAGCAGCAGCAGCAGCAGGAGCAGGAGCAGCAGCAGCAGCAGCAGCAGGAGCCACCTGGGACGAGCCTCTTGGCGGAGCCGAAGTCGCAGAGCTTGAGCACGTGCGTGCGGTAGTCCACGAGCAGGTTTTGGGGCTTCACGTCTCGGTGGCAAATGCCCAGCGCATGCAAGTAGCCCAGAGACCTGCAGATCTGGTAAGTGTAGAGCTTGACGAGGATGAAGGGGAGGGAGTTGCTGCTGCGCACGAAGGTCTTCATGACGCGGTAGACGGTCTCGGGCACGAACTCCATCACCACGTTCAGGAACCTGCTGCTGCTGCTGCTGCTGCTGCTGCTGCTGCTGTCCTCCTCCACCTCCGTGTAGAAGTAGTCCAGCAGCCGCACGATGTTGGGGTGGTGCAGCTCCTTCATTATGTCCAGCTCCCGGTTCTTGTACCGCGGGTCCTGCGCGCACACGCCCCTGCTGCTGCTGCTGCTGCTGCTGCTGCTGCTGCTGCTGCTGCTGCGGAGGCGGGGGCTGCGGAGGCCGAGCCGCGGCGCCGCGCCCCGCAGCCACGGCGCGCAGGCACACGCAGCAGCCACGCGGAGCACGCACCAGCAGCAAACGCAGCAGCAGCGGCAGCAGCAAATGCAGCAGCAGACGCAGCAGCAGCAGCGCACCTGCAGCACTTTCTTGATCGCCACCAGCTCCCCAGTCTCGAGACACCGCGCCTCAGTCACCACTCCGAAGGAGCCGTTGCCCAGCACTTGGCCCATGTCATACGACTTGTGGGGTTGTCTGCTGCTGCTTCTCTTGTTGTCTCTGCTGCTGCTGCTGCTGCTGGCCTGCTGCTGCTGCTGCTGCTGCGCAGGGGGCACCGAGGGAGCCCCCGCACCGCGCTGCGGGGGGGCGCCCCCAGGCGCTCCCCCAGGCCCGCCCTGAGGGTCGGACATGCTGCTGCGCTGCTCCTGCTGCGCTGCTCCTGCTGCGCTGCTCCTGCTGCGCTGCTGCTGCTGCAGCGAAGAAAATGGTCGTCAAGTCGAAGGCCACCTGCAGCCCGCCCGCGGCAGCAGCAGCAGCAGCCACAGAAGCAGGAAGCAAAAACGGACACACAGATCCACAGCCACGGAAAAAATTCCAAATCCCTCAGCTGCTGCTACTTGGGCCGCCCGCGACCCTGCTGCTGCTGCTGCTGCTGCGCTGCTGCTGCTGCTGCTGCTGCTGCGCGCGGTGAGCCGCGGCGCGGTGCACGCACGTACACCGTCGGAGGTGCTGCGGCGGTCCGGCGAGGACGCTGCAGCAGCAGGAAGCTCGTTGCTTCGTTGCTGTTGAAGGAGCAGCAGCAGGAGCAGCAGCAGCAGCGGCTGGAGCGGCGGAAGCAGCAGCAGCAGCAAGAGGGACAGGAAGGCGGAGCACCCTAGAAGCGGCCCTGTCTCAAACGGCTGTGGGCATCCTGCGCGCCGGAAGTGCGGGGAGCAGCTGCTGCTGCAGCAGCAGGAGAGCAGCAGCAGCAGCGGGGCAGGCGGGGCTGCTGGTGGGGCGGGGGCGAGGCCCGCGGGAGCAGCAGGAGGCCGGGGAGCAGCAGCTGCGGCGGCGCAGCAGCAGCGGGGCCGGAGGAGCAGCAGCAGCAGCGGCGGCGGGGCGGCAGCAGCAGCAGCGGCTGGGGCCGAGGCGGCGGAGGGCCAGGAGGAACGCGGGGAGGCGGGGGGCGCAGGGGAAAGCTGGGAGCAGCAGCAGCAGGAGGCGCAGGCGCAGCAGCAGCAGCAGCAGCAGCAGCAGCAGCAGCACGCGCCGCGGCGGCCCGGGCGAGGCCGCGGGATTCCAAGTTGCGAAAAGGCCGAGAGACAACTGGAAAGAAGAAAGGAAAGATCCGTGGGAATTGAAAAGAGCTAAAGGCAGCAGCAGCTTGCGGAGCTGCAGCACGAGTCAGTGGAAAGCAGCAGCAGCAGCAGGCGCAGCAGCAGCAGCAGCAGCGACGGAAAGAACCCGGGCCAGGAAGCGCAGAAGGGCTTCTCCAGAGATATAAATGAGAAGAAAATGTCAAAAGTGACGCGAGTTCTGCAAACGATCCAGTCTCGTGCTGTGTGTACACCACAAGTGCTGCTGGCTCCAGGGAGTTGCATGTCTAATCGCCGAGTTCAAGTTTCGGAAAGCGCGGGCTATTTAAAAATTCAAAAGGCCATTTTCGCGCAGCAGTTTCTTCGAAATGAGTCCATTTTAAAGGCCAAGTCCGAACAATAAAACGCAAAACAAACAATGCAGATCAGTGCCACTGAAACGAACTGAAACACACGCAGGAAGCCGCCGTGCGGCCTACGCACGGGGTGTACCGACACCTCGCGCCGCCGCCGCCGAATAGATCTTCCCTTTCCACTTTTTTATTTCTTTTCCAAAACTTTTCCAATTAAATGCTTCTCCTACCCGAATAGAAACGCCTCAGCCGCGCCTCCCGCCTGTCTTCCCGCCGCCCCGCCCCGCCGCGCAAGCCCAACTCCATTTTCCTTCCCTTTCCCTCTTTTCCACTTCTCCACTTCGAGCGCATGCACCCACGCTGCCCGCCTGTACGTACACCCGAACGCATGCAAACCCCTCGCCCCCTCTCCCCCGCTCACGCCGCTCCCAACAGCCCAGTTCTTCTTTCTTCCCCCGACGCGGCTTTCCCTGCGCCTCTTTCTAACGCATGCTGCAGCAGCAGCAGCAGCAGCTGCTGCTGCTGCTGCTGCAGTGCGCTGCAGCGAACGAAACAGCGCCCCAACTGCCACGATAGAAATCACCTCAAGTTGAAACTCGCGCTGCAGCTAAAGGCCTTGCACTTGCCCCGGGGGCAGCGGCTGCGGGCTAGGGTTTAGAGGGGCTAGGGTTTAGAGTTGAGTTTAAAACTTAAATTATATTTCAAATCTATTTAAAAGTCCTCCAAGTTTTAAAGCAACAGGCCTCACAGAAACAGACACACGGAAAAAGCAGCAAAACAAAAAACTCGCAAAAGTCCGAAACAGAAGCAGCAGCCAACTGGCCGCGATACGCCCGCTCGGCGCCTTCTCTAGGGTTTAGGGTTTAGGGTTTAGGGTCTAGGGTTTGGGGTTTGGGGTTTGGGGTTTATTGCCCCCTCGACAGGGCTGGGGGAACGTACGAGACAGAAAGAAACGAGTTCTGAATTTTCTATTTCACTTTTTTAATTTTTTGTTTTTATTCAGTTTTGTCTCAGCCGCAAGCGCCGATTTTTGCCCATTCAAATATTCAAGTTTTTTCCAAAACTTGAATATTTGAAATCTAATAGAATGGAGGTGTTAATAAATAGAATGGCCACCTATTCAGTTCTTTTGAATCAATTCTTTCGTTGAGTTCTTCTTGTTTAAAACAAATTAAAAACTAAAACACTTTTTAGCTGCGACGAAGACCCGCAGCAAGCCGCCAAGCTGCTGCAGCTATCTGAGCTCTTGCTGCAGTTCTACTTTTAATTCATTTATTTTATTTTTATTTTTATTTATTTATATATTCATGTGACAATCTGTTTTTTATTTTTGTCGCTCTGCGTCTCCCGTGTGATTTGGCACTTTTTTTAATTTTGCATTCGGGTGTACGTACACCTGGGCGTGCCGCTGCTTGGCTTACTGACACACAGCCCGCAGCTTTTGAATCTTCGGCAAGATATTAATAAATCCAATTAAACAAATTATAATTGATTTTGTTTTTCTTTTTTAAGTTCAATTTGCTTTAAATACTTCCGCCCCTGGGCCCGCCGGCCCCCACTTGCCATTTGCAAGTTTTACGGCAACACCCTGACACGGAAGAGCCGACTTAAAAGTGCATTTCGCAGTTTTACTTTTTTAATTATTTTAAATATGCATTTCTTCTTAATTGTAATACACTATAAATAGTGAAGGAGACTTTTAAAGGCAGTTTCGTTAAAAGACCTTCGGGGCACAAGCGGCGAGGTGTACGTACACCTGAATTGGCGCAGGCGCGCGGATTCCTTTTCTTGCAAATTGCTGAGCCGCAGAAAAATAAAAGTTGCGTCTTCTTATTTAAAGCAAATTGAGGCCTCTAAAACAGAAAGTTTTCTTTTAAAAAGAAGATTTTTAATTCTAAGCTCAGTTTCGTGAATTCTGAACTTTCCTCCGAGCCCCTGGCCCTAGACCCTTTTGCTTCTTTGCAAACAGATCTAAAGTACTTAAATACAAGTCCTGAACAACTCTGGAAACATTACAGAAGTGCTTTTGAAATATTTGAGCCTAAATAGAAAGCCCTCGTTCTGAGCGTTTTGTGTTCTGCGCGGGGTGTACGTACACCTTGGGACTTCACTGCATTTGTGTATCTAAAACTTTACTCAAAAGAAGCGACGCTTGAGGTGTATGTACACCTGAAACCCTCAAAGTTGGGGATTTGGAAGGGATCGAGTTCTTCAAGTCCAGTAAAAAAGTCCCATTAAATGAATTGTTTTTATTCTTTTTTTGAAGACAAAAATCAGAGAGAGAAGCAGAAACATAAATCAATTGAAATCATTAAACAAAATGTGAAAGCTTTGCTGCCCATGCCCTTTTGCATTTCTTCACAAGCGGAGTCCTCGAAACAAAACCGAAAGGAGGGCGAAACAAATCCTAAGACAAATAAAATTAAATTAAAACTTTTAATTTAGGCTTTTCCGCTGCTGCGCGAGGCGAAATAAAGCGAAATCTGAGACAGGACAAAAGGCAGAAAAGAAAGCAACTAAGAAAAAAACAGAAGAGCTTTTGACCTGATGCTTCAATCTTTTTAATCTTCTGGATTTTGTGCTAGCTCAAGTGTTTCCCGGTTTTATTTGCAAAATTATTTGCCTGAATTGTTTAGCACAGAAACTCACAAAATGTTTTCGTTTTATGACCGCACAAAGACAAGACCTCAAGTGTCTGTACACCCCAGCAAGTGGAAACCCAACGGAAATCCGCATTGAGCCTTTCTTGCCGCGTCTCTGCCCATTCGCAGCCACGAGTCTTGCATAAGGATATTTAGTGAATATTATTGTTTTAGTTATTTCTTTTTTTCATCAAATGTGGCTGAATTTGTTCTTAATCCCTCAACCTCTCAAAGCGCGGTCTTCCTAGTGTACGTACAGTGCAAGGTGCGTCTGGCTACGACTTGCACTGAATTCACTCTTTGGCTCCATTAACTGATCATCTGCTAAAGGAAAATAGGTTTATTTCCGGATTTAGTGTTGCATTTACATTTGGTTGCTTTCTAGGCTCATAACTAATTCGAAATCCCGTGCATTGCGCACAAGCGTCAGTATTCAGAAAATGAGACAGAAAATGACCTCCTCTCGATTCATATCCTATCTAGAACTAAGAAATGAAGGCCTTAGCCTTTTTAACTTTCTATTTCATTCTAAAGATGGAACTGAAGCTGAAGTGAAATTTGCAGAGGCTGCACAGCAGGCGAGGTGTACAGACAGCTGAGGACGAAAGTGGAAACCTCGGCCAAGCTGCACTTTGGGCCGGGAAACTTAATCAAATTGTGCCGAATATGAAGAATAAAGTATTTTTCAATTATATTGACTTGGAGAAGTTTCTTGAAGAGGCAGATCTTCCGCAAAAAAGCGATTTCACGATGGGCGCCAGCCTCGCCTGTCTGTCTAGAAGGCCAAGCCATTGGCGCCCAGTGGTGTCTGTGCAGACCGGCGATCCAATGAAGCCCTCAATAAGGAAAGAAATAAAATTATTTAATTTTAAATAATTTGCAAACTTAATTGCTTTAGTGCGCGCCGGCCGAAGCTGAAGAACTTGAACGAAAATCGAAGTTACACCGCAGCAGTCGTCGGCCGCCGGCACACCCGGGCTTGTTGACTGCGCGGCGGAAAGCTGGCTGTTTGTGGCGTGTAAATGCAGTAAAACTTTCAAAAAAAAACTAAATTAAACTTTTTTTATTTTTAATAAGGACTTTTAGTGTTTAAACCAGCGTTAAAGCCCTTTTGCCCGCGCTTTCCGACCCGCGCCTTCTTCCTTTTTCGCGGGGGCTGGCGAGTCGTCCGCGGGAGATCTCCGGGGAATTCGGCTGCCAAAATGAAATTTGAACGGCGCTTTTTGCTGCTTTCCGCTGCTGCTGCTGCTGCTGCTGCAGTGGTCCACTGGTCCACAGCGGCGGAGGGCCGGTTGCTGCTCCCGCTGCAGCAGCAAACAGCTTCCCGGTCCTTCTTCCAAACCCGCAGCCAAACTGACGCAGAGCCAGAAGCAGAGAGCAGCAGCAACGCAGAAGAGCCGGAGTCAAGTGCGTCGGGCTCGCAGCAGGAGGGGGCCTCCGAAGCAGCAGCTGAGCAGCCGCAACAGCAGCAGCAGCAGCAGCAGCAAGCTGCTGCTGAAGGCGCCCCCGAGTCCAAGTCCGAGGAAGCAGCAGAGGGAGCCGGAGAGGCGGAGACAACAGCAGAAGAACATTCTGCAACAGAGGCTTCCACTGTTGCTGCACCCAAGCCAGAGCAGCCGCAGCAGCAGCAGCAGCAGCAGCAGCAGCAACCTCCGCAGCAGCAGACTGAAGCCGCAGCCCCCAGCGCAGCCACTCAGTCAGCTGGAGGGGCAGCAGCAGAAGCACCAGCTGCAGCAGAACAGCAACAGCAGCAGCAGCAGCAGGCCACTGAAAATGCAGCAGCAGCAGCAGCAGCAACTCATGAGCCGCCGCGCATGCAGACAGTGGCCCCCCACGAGCCCCATGGCGACGCTGCAGCTGCAGCAGGAGCTCCTCACGTGGAGGAAATAACAGCCCGTAAGATATTTTTTAAAAATTAAAAAATAGAATTTTTGCATGCAAAAAAGCAAATTTTGTCCTTTTTCTGCACTTTAGAGAAGTAGATTTGTTTAAAGTTTATGCGGAAATAAATTCCCTTTTTTGCGGAATTTAAATTCATCTTTTTCTTTTCAAAAGCCCTCAAAAACTCCGGGGAAAGATATTTATTAACTGCAAAAAAATAAAATAAATTCCCTTTAAATGCATATTAAGAGCTTCTTTTCGAAAGAAATGCACGGCCAGAAAGTGGAAAAGGGAATAAATAAAATCCAGAAAAGAAAGGGATTTTAAAAAGGATGAAATGCACAAAATGAGGGGATTTAAATGTGAATAAAGTGCAGAAAAGAATGGGATTTAAATGGGAATAAAATGCACAAAAGAAAGGGATTTTAAAAAGAATAAAATGCAGAAAAGAATGGAAATTTGAAAAGTGCTTTGTGATGAACAGATTGCGATTTAAATGTAAATAAAATGGAGAAAAGAAGCGGATTCAAATGCGAATTGAAAGCAGAAAAGAATGGGATTTAAATGTGAATAAAATGCAGAAAAGAAGGAGATTTAAATGAGAAAAAGGCAGAAAAGAATGGGATTTGATTGAGAATAAAAAGCAGAAAAGAGAATTAAAAAAGTGTTTTTTGATGAACAGATTGCGTTTTGGCGCACAACAAAATCCGAACGGCCCGTCTAGACACCTGGGCGGCGCCAGTTGCTGCTGACGACTCTTTGGCTGAAAAGGCCCGCAGCAGAGCGCGGGAGTACATAAGCAGCAAATGCGCAGTTTCGGAAGCTTCAAAAGTGGACAAAGTAAGCAAAAAGAGCAGCTTTTTTGCACTTTTTGCTGCTGCTGCTGCTGCTTCCAAAGCTGCTGGCCAGCTCCTTTTCAACTCAGAAAAAAATCGAGAAAAAACGCACACTTTGCTGCCAATTCCATCGCTGCTGCTGCTGCTGCTGCTGCTGCTGCGCTGCAGAGCAGCGAGCTCATGGCCCACAAGACCGGCGAGGGGTGCGACGGGCTCAGCTACGTGTTTCTGGACGGACTGAGCGAACTAGAGTGAGTGGAAGCTGCATGAAAAGTAGAAAATGAAGTAAAAGTGGAAGTTTGAGTCCAATTGCGATGCAAAAAGGGTTTAAATGAAGTGGGGAATGCGGGGAGCTTTCTGGCGGTGGGTGGCGCTGCAGAAAAGCCGCGAAGCGCGCACCGCCAGGTGTATATACACCCGAACTGCCCCACAGCCCCTGGCACTCCTCCGCAGCCAACAACTTCGCTCTCATCACTTCTGAAAAAGTTCTCTTTTTGGGATGCGCCGCCACCGCCGGCTGCCCCCAAGACGTTTTCTTCTGCAGCTATTCGCCCCCCCTGCAGCCAGGCTCCCAAGTCGTTTCGTGAGACAAATCCACACAATATAATTATGTTACTGTTATAAGTAGACCCATACAATAATAATAATAAAAGTAATAATAATAACATTTAGTAATAATAATAATAGTAATAGTAATAATAGTAATAATAATAATAATAACAAAAGTAATAATAATAATAACAATAATAGTGATGATAACATACAATAATAATAAAAGTGGCGAGAGGGAATCCCCTGCTGCGGGCAAGATTGCATGCGGCCTTCTGAGGTGTACGTACACCTGCGCTGGCGATCCCCTCAACTTCGCCTCTAAAAGTTCAGAACGAACTAATGATGAAACGTTTTTGAATTAATTGAAATAAAGCACAAAGATGGAAATAAAGAGAAGAAGATGCATGCACAATGCCTCGAGTTCTGCGTGTGCCTTTGCTGCTGCTGCTGCTGCTGCTGCTGCTGCTGCAGCGACTCGTTCTTTGCTGCGCTGCAGAAGCGGCAGCAAGTTGAAGCCAAAGGCGAAGGCCAGGCCTTTTTGCCCACAGCTGTTGCTGACCACGAAGTCAAAGCAGCAGCAGGAGCCAAAATGGCTCCTGTAGAACTCAGTGCTGCTGCTGCTGCTGCTCCTCCCCTTCCTGCTGCGCTGCTGGCCTCTCTACTCGCACTTGCTGCGGCTGCAGTTGCTGCCTGAGCAGCTGCTGCTGCACGTGCTCTCCATTGTTTTGCAGCTGCCTGCTGAGCTGAGTGTCCACTGCAGCAGCAGCAGCAGCTAAATCGCTAATTAAATAATTAAGCAACTAATAATAATAAACAACTAATAATTAAATAATTTAAAATTCCAATTATTCAAAAAGACTATTTAAAAAGAGTTCGGAGCTCTCGGAAGCAAAACGAAAAACAAAAAAGAGGCCCTGGGGCCTCCATTGTTTTCTTCTGTTCCACGCCGCCAGCGGAAGAAAAGAACTAACTAATTATTTATTTATCTATATTTATTTATTTATTATTTATTTTTATTTATTTGTTTTTTAATTTGTTTGGCAGCTCTCTTCAACTATTAATCTCCAGTCAACTTTTCCTTCCTCAGTTCACTCCGCCGTTTTGCAGACTCCCCCTTCGCAGTCTTTGCTGCCCCCAAACTGCAGCAGCAGCAGCAACAGCAGCAGCAGCAGCAGCAAGAAATGCACAAATTAAAAGAATAAAACAAATGAAACAACAAAGCAAACTCGGCGCAGCACAAGTTGCTTTCGCAGCTAATGCAAACACGCAGCTGCATGGACTTCAATTGATTAAATAATTAAAAAATAAAACCGAAAAAAATTTAAAAACAAAATGCAAAACAAAAAACTGAACTTTCCCTGCACCCAGGCCACGGGGTGTCTAGACACCTCGCAGCTGCTGCACAGCTTCGCGATTCAAAAGTTTTATTTTATATTTTTATTTCCTTTTTAACTTCTCACAATATCCGGGATTTCGGGAAGTTTGCCATTTAGCTGCAGCAGCAGCAGCAGCGCAGCAGCAGCAAGAACTCCGAGCCCCAGAGCGACGCGGGGGCCTGCTGCGCGCCGCGCCTTTTCCTGCTGCGGCTCTTCTTGTTTTTCAAGCAAGACGGTTTCATCTTCTGCTGCTGCTGCTGCAGTTGCTGCTGCAGCAGGTGCTGCTGCTGCAGTCGCTGCTGCTGCAGGGGCGGAAGCGGCAGTCGACAGAAGCACCGGCGACTGCTCCTGCTGCTGCTGCTGCAGAGCCTGAGATCTCATGTCAACTTGAGTTCCAACGGAAACAGCAGCAGAATTTTCTGCTGCTGCAGCAAAAGAAGCTGCTGCTGCTGCAAGAAGCAGCAAGACCAGCAAGGAACGCGCTGCAGGCTTCATCGACATCGATTCCGACGAGCTTCGATTCTCCTGCTGCGAAAGCGACGGTAAAAGTGCTGCTACGGAGTTAAATTTCTCTTCATTAATTCAAAACAACAATTTGTTTTGTGTTGAAAGATCAAAAGACAGAAAAATAAGGGAGGCGCCGCCGGATTGCAACAACACAACACCGAGCCGCCGGAACTGCCCAGGGTGTATGTACACCGCGCCCGCTTCGGGGCACCGAAAGCCCCTCGCTAGGATTTCAATTTCAGAATTTCGCGACGCTTAAATTAATCCAAAATTAAATTAAAATGTAAAATATATATTAAGACACAAAAAGTGAGCTCAATTAACCCAAATGCGCCGCCGAATCCAGCGCCTCTCCAGCCCCGGGCTGGGGTGTAGAGAAACCCGGAAGGCGTTTGCAACAGAACGATCCGAGAGTTCTTCCTTCTAATTTTGATCAAATGTTCAAATTTAAAAGATTAATTTAATGAATAAATAAAAATTGAATTAACTGTTGCCCAAAAATAGCGACGAGGCCTCCCTTCAGACCTAAACAGCCGGCTTGGCTGTGAGCACATTGAGTGCCAGCCGAGTAAATGTTCGGTTCTTCAGTTTTAAATATTTAAATTTTAAAATATAATAAACATTTAAAAGAGAAAAAGACAATAAATTAATTCATGCAGAACACCAAATTGCACGGAAGCCTCTTTTGCAGGAGTTCCGCATTTCGGGATTTCCAGCTCTAGCTTTCTGGAAAGTTTCCCCTCAAATATGCACTTCAGCTTTCTTGAATCAAAATGTTTATTCAAATATTCTGTTTGTTTTCCTCAAGCTATTTAGCCAAACTTCTAGCCATAATGGCATACGCTAGTCTGTTACTTTAATTAAATTAATGGCATATGCTAGTCTGTTACTTTAACTAATGGCATATGCTAGTCTGTTACTTTAATTAGTAGCATCTGCCAGTCTTGTTACTTTAATTAATGGCATATGCGAGTCTTGTTACTTTAATTAATGCTAGTCTGTTATTTTAATTAATGGTTTGTGCTAGCCTGTTACTTTAACTAATACCAGTAATACTCTTTTATTCTTTATTTTTCTTCTTCCCTAAATATAAACACTTCACTTTCTTATCCCAGCTCAATTGGCCAAAAGTAATTCGAACTCAATAAATAACTCATTTAATGAACAATAATATTTTTAATGCTAATGCAGAATACCTTTTTATTAATTATTTAAACTTCGCAAAAACAAAAACGTTTATTTCCAAATTAATTAATTTCTGCACTTTCAAAAAAATGCTTCTGTTGCCTTCTTGTCTCTTTCTCTTTCTTTTAAGTGGCAAACTCTTCAAACTTTTGTCAGCTTTTTCATTTTGTTTTATTTTTTATTTTTTATTTATTTTTTACTTTTTATTTTTTATTTATTTACCAATAATGCATTTCGCATTAAATGAAACTTGCCTAAGACCATTGTGTCTCAGTGGCATGAAACTTCAAATTATTTTATTTTTATTTTTATTTTTTTTCGTTTAAATCCTTTTGTAATTCTTAATTTTTATTTTTCTCCTGTAGAGAGTATGGAATGATTTACTGTTCTGTCAGATTTTTATTTATTTATTTTTGAAAACAAATTTCCATTTTTTGAAATTAAAAAAAAACAAAACTTTTCTTTTGGCATCTGGAGTTTTGCTGCTTCTAGCTGCTGTTGCTACTTCTGCTTTCAAAGTTTTTAAAGTTCCACTTTCTAAATCTTTTCGTCTCTTTTCTAATAACACCATTTTGATTGTTTATTTCTTGCTGCTGCTGCGGGCTATTTTGCTGCTGCTGCCCGCTGTTTTGCTGCTGCTGCGGGCTGTGCTAATGCTGCTGCAGCACTTGTCGCTGCCACCGCTGCATTTGCTGCTGCTGCGTGTGTAGCTACTTCTGCTGGAATTACATCCCCAGCAGCTGCTGCAGCAGCAGCTGCTGCAGAAGCTGCAACAGCAGCTGCAGCAGCAGCTGCTGCTGCAGAAGCAGCTGCTGCAGCTGCTGCTGCTGGCTGCAACAGCAGCTGCAGCTGCTGCTGCTGGCTGCAACAGCAGCTGCTGCTGCAGCTGCTGTTGCAGCTAGTGCAGCGGCAGCTAGCTGCAGCTGCTAGCTACTATTTTGCATGTAGCTTTTTAGACAGAGATCAATACCAAGACGGAGATCAATACCTTTATACATCTAGCTACTAAATTTTATTAAAAATTGTAAATAATAAAAGTTTTCAAACTTTCGCCAATAATCAAATTTGTTAAATTTTGCTTCTGTCTGCAGCACCTTTCCTTCCATTCGTGTTTCCTCGTGTCCATTCATTTGCCATATCCCGCTTTTTTTGATGAACAACTTTCCGAATTGTTTATTTGCTTTATTCCACTTATACTTTTATTATTTTATTTGATATTTTGCTGCATTTGTTTGCTTCTTCCTGCTTTTATAACCCTGTCTTCAAGCGAACTCAAGTGATCGCAAACCTGTGTGTGTCGCGTGTTATGCTGTGTGTGCAGTAGTAAAAATTTATATACAATTTAATTTATTTTTAATTATTTAATTTACTTTATTTTTGGATATACTTTTTGGAATTATGCAAAAGAACCAGTGGGTGCACTGCCAGGATCCTTCCACCCGTTTTCCGCAGCAGCGCAGTGGCTCGCGCAGCTGATTGCGTAAAGAGCCGAGGAATACGGAACGTAGTTGATTTTTTTGTTGACAAAAAGAAAACAAAAGCAATGATCGATTAATTGGAAGGATGCATTCCCAGAAATGTGCCAACTAGTACGTAAGGCTACCCGAGGGGTGTGCAGCTGAGGAACCCAGCAGTTGGGGGGTTACCTGAAGCCCCCGTTGAAGCCTTTTCTACTTTTTATTTTTGCAAAAAAGCGTTTCAAATAATAAATCAAGATTTGGGTGGGTCTTTAGGAGCGCCATTCCACTTCGCAGGCACCGGAAGTTGTTGTCAGTGACCCGCTTTCACAGAATATTCAAATGTTCTGTTCTGTTCTGATCGGTGGGGTTGCTGGCTATTTCTAAAGAGGGAAGGTACCCATTTGTTGTTTTCTTTCCGAGTTTGCGAAAGACGAGACAAATGTTTCGAACAAAGTGTCATTTATGAAATGCATCGAGACAGAAAGATAAGTGAAGCACCGCCAGGCTGTTGAGCAGTTTTCCATTTCACCCGGAAACCTCCAATGGGCCATTAACGGGCCTCCAGGCATACGTACACCGCAATTTATAAATACAGATATGCAGAAAAGAGATATGAAAACAAAAGAGGAGATGTTAGTCGTGAAACTTCTTCTAAATGGTGCCCGCAGGGTGAAGCCCAGCGCCTATAGCGGCTTTCCTGAACGCTGGGCGCTTCCCGCCAGCAATAGTTCCCAGTTATATGCTAAAAGCAATTTATTTATAAAACATTAAAAGGGCTAACTGGTGTTTTACTCAGCTTTGTGGGTTTCACGGGCTCTCTTTCCTGTTCCGAGAAAAGGAAAAGAGCCTCTGTGGAACAGAGGCAGAATAGTGTCTTGCTGCAAATCTGTTTATCTTTTCTTTTCAGCTACCTCTCTTTCTAGCCCGATAAATTCATGTTCTTAAGCTGATTAAAAGCCAATTTTGCCCTATTAGAAAGCTTAGCCTCTTTCAATTTTCTCGGCGAATGCAAGGAGTTGGCAACATCTGCTTCGCGGGCATTTCTGTCCACTTTTCTGATCCAAGGCCTTCACTGCGCATTAAAAGCCACTCAATATCTCTATTATTTCCTCTCATGACTCAAACTTGATTATTCTGGAAGTGGCCATTTCAAATTCCCTTGAAAGTGCTTCAAGGGAACTTGCAAACAACTCCGCAGCATGATATTGCCTGGGAGTATCCTCGGCTAGCTTTTCCATCATTTTAGTTCTGGAAATAAAACGAAAACTACTCAGGATTACTTGCTGCAGTAGATTTCACTCGAGCCTTCCAAAAGTGTTCTTGTGTGAGTATATTGCAGCAACGCGTGACCTGTCAGGTTTCTTGCCACTTCACTCTATTACCGTGTTTCGCCCCTCAACATATCAAACAGTGAAATATCTTTTATTTCAAAATAAAGGTCTTCTTCCTGTTTCAAAGTATTTATTTCAAAACAAAGTCCTTCTCCCCATTTCAAGGAATATTGGTGTTTTGCAAAGGTTTCCGTAGGCCATTATACCCCGAACATTCAGACTTTCCACGCATGCGCTAGTCTGCGTGCACACAGCACAGATAATTCGGGATTAATGCAAAGAAAAGAAATATATTTAATTAAAACAACTCAATAGAGATGATCTTGACGCAGAGTGACATCTACCGACGTTTCTAAATGCCAAGGAGATGGGTTCCATTCAAGCACAATGTAACTGCGGATGAGGCAGTGAAGTTGAATTATTTTAAGCTCTTGGATTTTCAATAACGGAGGATATTCTCTTAAATGCAGTTTTTAGATTTTAGATTAACAGAGGCACTGCAGACTGAAGCCAGTTGTTAGTCTTGAACCGCTGAATCTGATAACTATAGAGAATAAAGCACTGGGAAACAGCTTTCCAGTTATAGTTCTCGTGATTTACTGTCAAAGCTTCGTGAAACTAATGGACCTTTTGGTTTTATCTGATGGAGTCAGCGCAGATCGCTGAACTGCCATTGCTATGCAGAAAGATTTGTAACCTTTGCGCATGCAGCTTTCTGTTTTCATGTGGAACACAGCCAAGATTTCCATTTAAAAGTGCTTAACATATCACCCGGTATTAGCTTTTAAGTTCCTGGTATTCTTCCTTCTTTTGTTTTCGAAGTTTGATGAATTCCTTTTACAATGTGCTAGCATCTGCTATGACTACAGGCTCAGTAGTAATTCCAAATCGGCTGAACCCGCAGCAATCTGCACAGTTTTATCTTTTGCATTAAAGAGATAAAATGGTGAAGATTAAAATAAGATGAGAGTAAGGTGAGAGTAAATAAAATGCAAAGAAACGAGCTGCTTGCAGAACTTGTCACTGCGATCTGCACACAGCATCAAAGTCACCAGCAAAAGGGATCCTCGCTGCAGTACTTGGATAGCCTCTGCAAGTTCATTGCACTGCATTTATGCAGACTTTTACTTAAATTATTTTGAAGTTTAGTTTGCAAATGCTCATTCGGAGTAAACTGCGCTGATCTTGTGTCCAATGGAAGGTCCTGAGAAACCCCCCTTTCCTCCAACTAGACAAGCAAGTTACCAGCAGCAGCAGCAGCACCAGAAATGTAATAATCTGAATTACTGAAAATAGTTTGTTGCAAATTAATCGCCAAGAACAATCGTTTGATACCACTTTTTGCGATTCGCGAATTCGTTCAGGTTACGCAGCTCTGGCCAAGATTGAAATGCATTCAACTTGCAGATGGGACAACTTTTACTTTTTAAATTCACTTTTGCAGCTTTTCAACTTCTAATATCCTTCAAATAAGCCTCTCTGAGGGAAAATAAGATAAAAGCGTTTATCTGTGTTTTAGTTTCTTTGCTGCTGTGCTCGAAATGGCATTTAGCTAGGCACTACATAGAAAAGTGTGGCTTTGCCTATGGCAAATAGCCAATATACATTCTTCTTTGCTTTTTTTGAGAACTCCATTTGAATTGTTTCGCCAAATTCTGCAGAGTTGCTCGGCTTTTTGAACAGAAAACCTGTGTCTCACCACATAAAGCACCTCTAGGTATTCGAATTTGTAAGTAGAAAACGAACAGGAAAGTCCTAGCCGCTAAAGTTGAATTTATGCAGAAACTCTGGGCGCTGCAGAAGACCCGCAAACTTTGGCCCTACACTCCTAGCCCTTGCCACTAAATCCCTAATCCTAAGCCCTAAACTTCAAAATTTTGTTATTATAAAAGTAAATTAACCTTTGGGAAGAAGCATCTGCGGCGTTGGTGGTGCAGCTGTTGAAAGGATGCAGCGGCTTCCGCGTAGCTGCTGCAGCCGGGCTGAATCGCCGTCACTGCTCGTCATTCTCCTTGTCTTTTGTCTCTTCTTCTTTGAAACTTAGAATTAAAGCTTTCCATAGAATAAATTGAAAGAAATTAAGGAGGAAGCCGCGGGGAAAGCGGCGAACGGGGATGAAGTCGCCGGCTGTTGTGTCGACAGATGCACACACCAGATGCCGCAGTGAGCAGCGTACGTACGCTTCCTTTTAATGGCAATTTGAAACAATCAAATTTCGAATTTGTAATTGTATTTAGTTCATTTTAAATGGACGTTCTACTCTTCAGATTCTCGCCCTGCCTCGCGAGCTGCGTCCGTCCACTGAGCAGCGCCCCAGCAGGCGAACGCAGGCCCGACCGCCGACCCTGTGAAGACCCCTTTCCGGCGAAATTCTCGCAGTTAACATTTATTTTATGCAACAATAAGATCAATTTGAGTATTTCCTTGTTTAGGAAGACCAAACCGATGCAAATTTGTGGCTTGTTCCCCCCTGCAGAGGCTGGGCTGCGCCGCTGCTGGTTCGGTTGCCGCTGCGCGCAGCTGGGTGTGCGTACCCTTCAATGCAATACTCACTTCAGCTTTCCTCTTAGCCTTTTTGTTTGAATTTTATCTTTATTTCGAGCTTGGTTATCTTTGTTCTTCGCCACAGACAGGCCCGTGTCTTGCCTGCGTGGGCGAAAGAGCGCAGCCGCCGCTCGCAGGTAACCGCAGCAGCTGCGACGATCCCTCGCCTCGCCTGTGTCTATTTCCGCTCAAAACGCTCCAAATATAATTTCCTGTTGAATTAAATTGCAAATTTAAATGCATGCAAACCAATTAATGTCTTTTGTTTGTGTTTCCCGCCAGCAGCGCGGCTCGCTGGGCCGCCTTGGCTGCACTGGCCCGGCCCCCCGCCCCCCCCCGTCTTCCCCGAGCTAATTTTATTTGCCTCAAGCTCAGGGCCAACAAGAAGTCCATTTGGACCCTTCGGGGCCCCTTTAGAAGCCCTGAGGGCCCCCAGGGGCCCCCCTTGTGCCCCGGAGTCCCAATCGACGCAGCAAACACCCTTTCTGCAACTCCTACTATGCTCGACACTTGCAATATTTCTCCAGGGGGGCCCCCCCTCTCTTCTTCTCTGAACAAGAGCGCGGGGGCCCCCCCCCAGCCAGGTGTACGTACGCCCCAGCACTCGCCCCCAAGCGA
>NW_013541843.1:44520-197632 GCF_000499545.2 Eimeria tenella
CCCCTCGCACTCGCACGCGGCAACTTCGCAGGGAAGAAGGGCCCCCGGGGGGCCCCCGCAAGCAGCAGACAGAGATGTTTGTCTCCCTTGTGTCTGGACGATATGCTCAAAATAGTCTGGGGGGCCCCCCGGGAGGCCGCAGCCCTTATTCTCGCGGACGCGGAGCCGGGGGCCCCAGGGGCCCTAGGGGCCCCGGGCGCCCCGGGGGCTTCAGGGGCCCCAGGGGCCCCGGGGGCTTCAGGGGCCCCGGGGGCCCCGGGGGCCCCTAAAGAGGCCCTTTGTGTTGGCCGGAAAGTGCCAGCGCCTTTTGCAAATGAGCAGTGCTGCTCCGTTAAGGAGGAGTAGTTTAGTGTTCTGGTGTACACACACCCGCAGGCTTGCGTTTAGTTGAGCACCTGCAGGCCCTTTCTTGGCTTCTTCTTTGGTCTTATATTTGAAAGAATTCGAATGTGTTTCCACTAGAGTTTGAAGGGCTTAGTTGTCTCATTTGTTTTTTCTTTTCGCGTTTCTCTGGTTCGCTTTGTTGGAAAGCTAAAATGAAAGTTCTGAACTTCAAATGCACTAGTGTTTGCCCGGCAGCCAGGTCCGTGGAGGTGTACGTACACCTCAGCATGCGTGTTCCTTCCACTCAGTTCTACTGTTTGATTTGCTCAGCAGTTTTAATTAAATAAATGCAAGCTTCGTATTTGGGGGCCCCGCTTTGTTGCGGGGCCCCACAGCGGGGCTGCATGCGCTCCTGCGAATTGTTTAAAGAGTTGAATTTGTTTTTTCCAACGAATTGGCGTTTAATTGAATTCTGTTTAAAGTCCAAAACGGTGCAGAAATATCCAGTCTTTTCCAATTGTAAACTTTGTTTCATTCTATCGTAGATTGTCTTGGAGAAAATAGTTAAAAAATAAAAGTAAACTTAGTTTAATCATAGATTAGATTGTCTTGAAGAAAATAGTTTAATAATAATAAAAGAAAACTTAGTTTAATTCTAGTTTAGACTGTCTTGAAGAAAATACTTGAAAAAAATAAAAGTTTGTTTAGTTCTAGTTTAAATTGTCTTGAAGAAAATACTTGAATAATAATAAAAGGCTACAAAGATGACAAAGACGAAGACAAAGGCCGCTGGGAAACCTACAAACTTGAATAAATGATTTAATTTATTTATTAATAAATAAATGAAATAAATCATTTATTAACTTTTCATTTTTCGCGGGCAGCAGCTTTGCACGGCAGGTCCCGGCCGCGTCGCCAGGTGTACGTACACCGCAGCGTTTGGCTCGGGTGTACAGACACCGCAGCTGCTCAAAAGAGTTCGTTGAAATCCGAATCAAAATCGAGAGAAAAATACTCTTCTTCTTCCTCGTCTTCTTCTGAAGCTTCGAAGAGTTCAAAAAACGAAAAAGAGTCTTCTTCTTCTTTTTCTTCTTCTTCTTCGGAGTTGTTTTCGTTTTCTGCTGCAGAGCCGAAGAAAACCTCTTGGGCGAAAAAGGACATGAAGTCGGCGAGAGTGTTTTTCGCGGGCTCTCGGTCTTCGCCGAATTTTGCGTTTTCTCTTTTTGTGAAGCGGCCCCCGTCCCCAGAGCCCTCCCGCTCGAACTGTTCCCTTTCTTGCGGCCTCCGCAACATTTCGTAAGCTGCATTAATAATGACGAAGGGCTCCTCCTCGGGGTCGCGCGCGCGGGCCCCAGGTGTACGTACACCGCTCTCCTCGCCGCATAACGCCCGCACTTTGTCCGGGTGGCAAGAAAGGGCCTTCAGTCTGTAGGCCTTTTGAATGGAGTCTAAAGAGGCATTGGGCGGAACTCCCAGAGCTTCGTAGGGGTCATAGGTGGGCTTGCCTCTCCAGAAGCCCAGGGGCGTCACGCGGCAGAGCCCGGCGCGCCCGCTGAGGCATTTCCCCTCTGGCGGCTGCTGGCCCCCACACAAGACCCAAAATAAAGCAAATAAAAACCAAAAAGGGGGCAGAAAATTCATTAAGGGGCCCATTGGCGGGGGAACTTGGGAGGAAAGAGAGGATCAGTAGAGTCTGCACAGCCTCATTGTCCACTCGCCGTTGTGCTCCACGCTCTGCAGGCGCGGGAAATAAACAAACAGGCGCAACACGAGCTCAAACGTGCATAGTTAAATGAAAAAACTCCTTTTAAGTCGAAAAAAAACATAAAACAATTCATTTCGCAGCCCAGTTTTCTGTTTCATGTCTTGAACGGCGTCGGCTTGCTTCCGCAATGGCGGGCAGTGGCCGACAAGTCTGTTGGCTGCGGCCAAGAAAGAGCGAAACTCATTTGAAATATGGACTTTCATGTTTTATTTTGTGGCTAGTGCTTTTTATTTGTCTTGTCCCGAAAATGATTTCCAAAATTGAATAGATCGAGCACAGCAAGGCCGTGTGGACCACTGCGGTGTACGTACACTTGAAACGCAACAGTGTGTTCGCCAGACAAGTTGAAATATAAGACACTTCATGTAGAGAAATATTCAAATTTTTTGAAATAGAAAATCAATGCAATGCTTATTCATGAGTCCTAAACCTGCAGAAAAATCTAAACGATGTTACACACTGTCTGTAATGGTTACGAGCGCGGAATTGCACAACTTTTATCAGAAACAAAACAAAAAAAACTGAACAAATTTTCATAACTTTGAAAGATTCAAAGTTCCTCATTCAGGTTTTCATGGGAACTCTTTGTGTCTCCCGTCTGCGGCGCCTTATGCAGCAGTTTCTTTTCTCTTGTTCTTTGACAGTTAAAGAACACACGGAAGAAGACGCAAATATGTTTTCTTATATTTGTTCTTTGACTGTTAGAAAATAAATATAAGAAAACCCAAATACATACTTTTATATTTATTCTTTGACTGTTTAAGAACAAATATAAGAAAACCCGAATATATATTCTTATGTTTGTTCTTTAACATACATTCAGCTACATCTTGCCATTGTTTTTGTAATGCGCAAAGGCCAGTTTTGCTGTCGCTACACTGGAGATGAACTGAAGCAGGAAATAAAAACTTCTGGAGAAAGTGGATGGATGCCATTAATGGCAAAAGAAGGGGTGAAAACTTGGGAATTGACAAGGACAAGAAAAAGCCTTATCTTGTGTGCGATTTATCCTTTATTTCCACTATTTTCGAGACGCTCTTTGGCATTTTTGGCTCCGTTTAAATGAAAATAATCCATTAGCAGCCACTCGCCACCTCTTTGGTCCCTCGAGGCTCTTTTCGGCCTTCAATTCCTTTCCCCAAAAGGCGATTTGGCGCGTTTGCTTGCAGTGTATAGACACCTGAAATGTCCCCCATGGCTCTTTGTCGTTCGCAGTGCTCCTTCTGAGGTGTATCGACACCTTCGAAACCCTCCAACTGGTCTTCCAGGGAAATTCCAAAAGTGCTCGCCACTTCTGTCAGCACTTTGTCGACCTGCGCGTTGATCACACTATGCATGCATGCATGCATGCATGCATGCATGCATGCATGCATGCATGCAAGCCTTGCCCTCTGCAGTGTACGTACACCTGGTCATATACACGAGTATAGACGCTTTTAATGCACATGCAAGTACACTAAAAAACGCGCAACGCGCTCATCTCCATTTTCCACCAAACAATAGCCCAGTCTAAGCACTTATGTGTCACTTTCTATGGATATATATATGTATATATAAATGCAATATATGTATATATATGTACAGGTACATATACATATATAAATAAACTTAAAAAAATATATATTTATATGCATATATATGAGCATTTATACAAAAATATAAGTCACGGCATATACAAATTATCTCAAGGACTTTTTTTTCTAATTTTGTCTTCGACTTCACCTGCTGTGCCGGGACGGCGCTGGAAGTCGAAGCGTCGAGTAGACTTGAGACAGAGTCGCTTCTCACATCCTGGCAAAGAAGTGAAAATGCGCATTTAATTCAGCAACTCACGACTCGAGGGTTTAGGGTTTAGGGTTTAGGGTTTAGCGTTTAGAGTTTACAGTTTAGCGTTTAAAGTTTAGGGTTTATGGTCTTGGGTTTACGGTTTAGGGTTCAGGATTTAGGGTTTAGGGTTTAGGGTTTAGGGTTTACGAGATCGTCAAACAGCTTCGAGAAAAGCTCAATTTCACGCAGAGAGGAAGAGCTGTCGAGCTTTCTCAAAGCCCCCGAGAGCCCTGAGGCCACAGAGTGGATTCTTGTTGTGAGCTGAAGACAAAAGAAGAACAAAAGATTTATTTGAATTCAAATAAATGGTTTTCCTTGTTACGCTAAGGCAGAGGTTTCCAGTTCAAGTTGTACAGAAAGCTGCATGCACGAGAAGTTGAATAGAGGCTTCTGCATTCATTCAAGACTTTCATCCATTTAAAAAAAACTTAATTAGCTTTTTTTAAAAAACTTAATTAAAACTTGTGAATTATTTTTTTTGAAACTAAACGAGTGAACGCCACCATTTCAACTTCCTCAGCAGGCCTCACAGCAGAGCACTTTTATGTTTCCGCTGGAATAGCAAAACTAGTTTATTTATACCAGAATGATAAAACTAATTCAGAATCTTTTTTAAAATAAAACAATTTCAAGTCCCCATTTAAAGGAAAAAGCACCAGCTGCAGTTATTTGCACATGGCTCAGCTGTATTTGCTGAGCTTGAATTTTGCACAAAAGATGAATTGCGATCTTGCAGTTTGCATGCATGCGCAAATGTATAAAAGCAATTGCAGAAAGATATATATAATTAATATATATTTATTTATATTTTGCAAAAATAAAAAATAAAGAAAGTCGACTAGCCTGGTGAGAACGGTGGGCGCCGTCGAGGCGGGAAGCCACGGCCTCCAGCTTGGACGACATGTGGAGGGAGTTCAGTCCTTCTTGTTTCTTTCTTACATAATTTTGTGCAAATATTCTGCAAAAAAGTTAAAATAAAACAAATAAAAGACTTTAAAAAGATTATCAGCAGAGAGAGAAGCCAAAGATTCCATAAATGCTCAAGATTCGCGAGCTGAGGCACCGCCTCACGCCCAATGGCCCAGCCTCGCGAACTAAGAAGCTGCTGCTGCTGCTCCTGCTGCTGCTGCTGCTGCTGCAGCTACCTCGCGCCTTCCTGGTTCTGCCGCAGCAAAGCTCTTCGAATTTTCTCCCTCTCTTGCAGACTTTCTCTGTAGCAGCGGTCACTTTGCCTTTTCTGCGCAGCAGCAGCAAAAGCAGCAGCAGCATATGCCTTTTCTGCGCAGCAGCAGCAAAATCTCGCGCCCCATTTGCTGCCAAGAGAAGCAACGCAGGCGGCAAGAAGGCAAACACAAGACTTGGGGGAATCTTTGCGTTCATGCTAAAGAATTCAAGCAGATCTCCGTGAGTGAATATGCTTTCTGGCTTGTATATATATATATATACATACATATATATGTATATATGTATATACGTATGTATATGTATATATATACATATATACATATGTATATATATATAGATAAAAACCTATATGCATGCAAATATATAAACATATATATACATATACGTATATATACGCATACATGCACATCTGCATATATATATGTATCCATCTGTATATATATATATATATATCTATTCATACATTAACACACCTATATGTATGTGCCCACTTTTGGGAGCGCCTGAACCTGAATCTCCTCTTATATCTCTCTATCCGTTTGTTTGTGGGCTAATATAATTATTATATATCTCTGTATTTGCTTGTTTGCGGGCTAGTATAATGAGGGGGAGTTCGGAGTCAACTACGTGGGGCCCTCACGAGTTCTCGAGCTTTAATTCTCAAATCGAGAATGACAGGCAAGACAGAATGGTGGTTTCCCATTGTGTGGAGTGTACGTACACTCCGAACCACCCAAGTCCCCGCGAGCACTGCGCCGCCGACGACAGCCAACTGGCAGTGTTTGTTAAAAGTTGAATTGCAGAAGCATGAGTTCACCGCTGGCTGCTGTTGACTTTTTATCTCTTTTAAAACAATATTTGTGGAAATATGGCGGCTGGGAAAGGTAGAAGCTGTGGGAAACTCCACAGCTGAGTGATAGGGAGCCCAAGCAGTCTAGCGGAATCTTGCAAATTGTGGAGCGTTCTATCAAAAAAAAAGAAGAATCTGAGAATTTTTTGACAAAAATCATGTAAAAATGCGTTAATTACATTGAAAGGGGGGCTACATGTAAACAATTGTAATTGAAGTTCACATTTGTGTTTCAACGGGTCACCGGTGGGCGCTTCCGACTCGTGGGGTGTCTGTTGAGCTCCAAACGCAGCCCCTTTGCATGCAGCAGGAAGTCATTCTATTTAAATAATTAATCAATTACGTTTTAAAAACAACTACTGCACAAACAATTGCTTCTGTAAGACTTTTGAATTTCTTTCCTGAGTCTACGAAGCCCGCGGGGGCCCCAGTCGCGTTGGCAGCAATGCGCTTTGAGGATATCGGTGGACTCAGGCTGCTCCCAGCTAAAAATATTAAAACAAAGTTTTAAAATTGCCAAATTTATGTCCCCTGAGAAGAAGACAAGTGCCCATTCAAGGGGCTTTTTGCCGTTTCGAGCCCCCCTCGCGCTGCTCTGGCTACTTGTCTCAGTCGCATTTCGCTGTTTTCCACTTTCCCCCACGCGCTGCAGCGCTTCTCCCCGCAGCAGCAGCTGGCGCCTCCAATGGGGGCCCCCTGCAGCCACTTCTTCGGGGCCTCTCGTCCTCCTGCATGCAACTAAGGGCCATTTGCAGGGCCCGCGCTGCTGCAGCCAGCGGGGATTTGCCCCAGAGAAGGCCCCCCGCCCTTTGGCCTTTCAGACTTCAGATTTGATTAAGGTAAACTGCCAGCGCAGCCCCCTTCTGGGCCGCCTCTCCTTGCCCGGGCGCATGCATGCATGCAGCCTTGTGCGTATGCATGCATGCATGCATGCATGCATGCATGCATGCGTGCGTGCATGCATGCATGCATGCGTTTAGAGTGCGGGGAATGTTTTGGCTGCAGATCTTCGGCCGGCTTGCTGGCGCCTCCGCAGTGGGGAGCGCGCTGTGCAGCCCGTGGCCTTCTGCTGCTGCTGCAGCGAAGCAAATAATTTCGAAAGAAATGAAAAGTGGAGAAAAGAGAAAAAGAAATTGGAGTGTGAAGGAGTGGCTGCAGCTTTCGACTCCTTCTTTGCTGCTGCGGCGGCCGCCGGGGGCTGCATCAAAAGGCGCGCAGCAGCAGCAGCCGTGGGAGCTGCTGTTTGCTGCAGATGGACAGAAAACTGCCAAGCAGCAAGGCCTCACTTTGCTGCAGTTCGCCCATTTGCTGCCGCAGCAAACTTTCAAATGGCCCACAACTCTCAACACTGGCCAGGCCCCGTTGACAGCTCGTTTCGTGCCTGGTGAGGCGCTACAGCGGGGTGTACCTCCACCTGGGGTGTACGTACAGCTGGGGTGTACGTACACCTGAAGCCCGCGGCACGCAGCAGGCATTTGCTGCTGCGCATTCGCAACGGAAAAGCTGTTACCAGCCCTAAGAATGCAAAAATAAAAGCAAATAGTACTTTTTAATGTCAAGAGTCTTGTTTTTTTCTTTGTTTGGGCTCTGGGCTTTCAGTTGCAAACAAAAGCTTTCTCAGCACCTGCAGGCGAATGCGCAGCAGCGCCAAAAGGCACCTCAAAGATATGCAAAAGTTCACTTGGAAAGAAATAAATGAATTTGTGCAAAAGGAAACAATTTGCAAACACGCAATTGGTACTTCCCCACGCCTTTCACATCCCCTCCTCTCGTCTTTGCATCGTGGCCGCTGCTCCCAGCAGCTGCAGCAACAGCCGCAGCAACAACTGCAGCATCTGCAGCAACAACTGCAGCAGCTGCAGCAACAACTGCAGCAGCTGCAGCAGTCTTGCTGTGCGTGTTCTTCAGAATGCGTTTTTCGCTCCTTCTGTTCTCAAGCCGGCGCGGACTCAGAGCAGCTGCACAAGGAAGATGTGCTGCGGTGCATTTGGAAGCTGGCCCCCGTAGACGGTATAAACAAAATATGTATATTACAGTTATATAATAAATATATATAATATATATTATATATATAATACAATATAATATAGAAAGTGTAATACATACATACATATATGTACATATATATGTCTGCACTTGTGATTCTTCGTTTCGAATTCAAGTTTCCCTAAGCTGCTGCTGTAGAGAGCGCTGGCTAGGCTGTTGCTGCTGCTGCTGCTGCGGACTTGCGTGTGTGTGTCAGGGCTAATAGAGTGGGAGCAGTTTCTTTATTTTCTAGAAGAGGCCCCGGGGGAGGGTCTGGGGGAAAGTGTAGACTGAGGGCTACGGTGGTTCGGAACTAAAATGCGAAAGGACGGCTTTCGCAGATTCACATTACCCGGTGCTGCGTGCAGCAGCAGCAGCAGCAGCACGGCGACTCCGTGGAGTTGAACTAAAGAGAAAATGCGAAACGACGCATGCCGTTCAGAAGGTAGCGGTGTTGGGGCCAGTGCCGCATCCCGCGTAACAGAGATGTGCCAGATTGGGACGGCGCCTTCCAAAACCTGCTGCTCTTCTCAATTTACAAAACGACACAAGTGCTCGCGCCGGCGATGACAGGGTACCGACGACAGCGTTCGGGTGTACATACAGCCCGGACGCGGCAAGTTCCGCTGTGGGGGTCGCTTTCCAGGTGGCTGCGGCGTGCAAGTTTTCGGCCAACTGGACGCACTCCCCACGTTCAAACCGAATAAATAAATGAATAAATAACCGAATTAGAATAAACAATACCCTCGAACTAGGATTGCGGCAGATACGAAATGCAAAACATACAGCCGGGACCCTCCCCATCGCCTAATCATCACAACAGAGAAGTCCTCACCCGACTCTGAGCCGTGCAACGAACGTCACGACTGCGTTAAGTGCATCGCATGAATTATTTTCTGAAGACCCAAAATGCTTTGCTTTCTTCTATCGTCCCTTAACGCGAACAGCAAGTCGCCCGGCGATTCACTATCCAGCACTGCTGTAACTGTAACTTGGTGCAGGCCTGCACTTGGAAATTCCTTCTCCTGCACAAACGATGACAGCCAATTAACCTAAACTTTCAAATTGAATCTATTGCAAGGAACCACAAACGATGACAACCAACTAACCTAACTTTCAAATTAAATAGTGCAAGAAACCACAAACGGCAACAGCCAATTAACCCAAACATTCAAGTTGAATGTATTGCAGGAAAGCATAAACGACAACAAGCAATTGACGTAAAAACCGAAATTAAATGTACTGCGCGAAAGCACATACAATAACAACCAATTAGCCTAAAAATTCAAATTAAATGTTTTGCGTGGAAGTTCAAGTGGCTCATTCAAGTGAACAATGCACTTCCCATGCGCAGCTCACGCATAAATGCCACCTTCACTTCGCGCCTCCCATAAAACCCATGCACCCCCCAGCTCTCCAACTCCTTTCTAGATAACTTGATAAAAGAAGTAGATTTAAAAGGACAATAAAAGGACATATAGTGCAGCAGCTGTCCTAACTCACCTTAATTATTATTGGGGCCCCCACGCAGCTGCCACTGCGTGTTGTTAACTTCTCAACCGGCTCAGGCAATAAACATATCGAGGGCCGGCCAACTGCAGAGGCGCCCAGGAAGGCGTCCAGCCCAGCAGAGGTTTCGACGATTAGCCTGGATTCAGATAAAACATATGACACCCAGAGGACCTAAATAGAAAAAAATCTTGCAATTCAAAATATTGCTTTACATGAGGTATGCGATAATAGCCAAACGCCGCCACTTGTGCCATACAACTAAGCCTCTCGGAGTGTGCGCTTCCACAGCTTCCCATGTGCCATTTTTAACACATAAAAACTGAAACCTGAAACATAAATCCCCCAAAGCAAGATGCCACATTGTCCAAGGAATAACCAGCTACTGTGTTAACACATAAAAACTGAAGCCCGAAACACTGATTCTCCAAAATATGATGCCACGTTGTTTAGTAATGATCTGCTACACTGCGCAAGCACTGTGCAGTGCGGGCGCACCCAGTGTCGGCCGTGTCGACGACACCGAACCCGCAGAACTCCGCCTCAAACAAAGTTTTGAGTTGGTGCAAATTTCTCTGGACACAGTCAAGCCGCGTGTGAGAGACCGTCGTGTCCTGCATGATGCCCCACATAACCCCTGGGACGCAAGAGCTGCAGTAGCCGGCCACGCGAAACCACCTGCGAAGTGCAGAAACAAACAAATGCAAACCCAAGGCTCAGACTATCTGAGTGTGCAGAAACGCATAAGGGGAAGTCCCGAGGTAAGGCCAAAAAATCCCCCATGCCAGCCCACAACTGCAGCAATAGCTCCCCAGACACCCCAACTCAACAATCAACCTCAGCCAAATCCCCACAAAAAGAACATTCCAAACCTGTAAAAGATTCATTTTATTAACACATAGGCACCAGCACAGCGTGGAAAGTTGTACTAAGGTTGATGTGCAGAGTCCACTGCTGGTTTCACTGCCACGAAAAAGACAAGTACACAGGCCCGTAATAATACCAGCATTTCTAGACGCATGCTCTGTCCTCTTCGCCAAAAGTAAACTGCTAGCGTATATTGCATTATTTTGAAAGATATGGTGGGCAGAGTGGAGAAAGCTGAGGATGTTCAAGGTGCCTCAAAATAGAGAAGTTTGTTTCTGGCCCTTTGTACCTGATCTCTGCGTCCGATCGCTCGTAAGGCAACTCGAGAGAAAAGGAAGTCCCCTGTGTGCGCAGCCGCCGCACACACTCCAGCAGCTGCGTCTTCCCCGGTTCGAGGAAGAAGTCTGTCCAGTTCGACGCAGGGCTTGCGGGGGCCGGCCTTATGTCTGCAGCCAACAACATAGAGAAGGGCTCTCGGCCAATCACTTGGTGGCCCGTGACTCTGCGCAAGATGGCCTTGGACTGCTCCAGCAAGAAGGCCAGGGGCCCGTCCTTTTCGATTTCCAGGAGGGGGGCCCCCCCCGCCACCGTCAACAGTTTGTTGTAGCGGTGCAGACACACACCGCGGCCCGACAAAGGGCTCGGAATGGACCCCTCGGCCTTTTCTGGCGCGCCAGAATGCACTTCTTTTTCATAAAGTGAGGAGCACAGCGAAGGGTCGGCCCTCCGCATGTCCGTGACTGCGCCTGTACATACACCTGAAGAGGGCGCCCGCAGCGCGGAAGAACTCCCACCCATGCTTGGAGGCCCCTCGGGCTCCACGTTTCCCTCGCTGGAGCTGCTGCAGTTGCTGCTGTTGCTGCTGCTGCGGCACAGCGACGTGCAGCTACACATCAGCCGCGGCGACACCGCAGCCAACTCCGTGTACGACTGCTGCTCCCTGCCTTGGTTCAAAAGAGAAGAAGTGCACCTCTCACTCTCCGAAGCTGCGCCGTACACGAGCTGAGTCCCACTGAACTGCAGGCCCCCAGGCACTGTTTCCCTGGCCCCGCAGCTGCAGCCAACAGTTTCGAGTTCCACTCCGGAGTCTGAGGGCCTCCCCCTTTCGAGTTCCGAAGCCGAGGGCACCACGTCACCTGCCTCTGCTGCTGCTGCCCCCGCATCGGCGACAGCCGCGGCAGCAGCCGCGGCTGCAGCAGCTGCAGCCGCCGCAGCTGCTGCTGCGTCCGCCGCAGCTGCTGCTGCGTCCGCAGCAGCAGGGTCGGACACTTCTTGTGCAGCAATGGGGTCCAACACCCAAGCCACTGTGGACATGCAGTCCGACAGCCCGCAGACCAGCGCCTCCTGCACTGCTGCGCAATGTCGCAGCAGCGTCGCGTCACTCCACAAACAAGCAAACAGATAGGGGGAGCCACAGTCTGTGACGGACACTCTGAAGAGCCTCGAAGCTCCCTTGTTGTCTTTGGATGGGTTTGAGCGAACCAGCACTACTTGAGGCTCGGAGGAGCTGCTGCTTTCCGCCTCCCCTGCTGCTGCTTGCTGCGGACTTGCTGCGGATCGGCCCACAGCTCGCCTCCCCGTCTTCGCCGACTCTCTCCGCCTCTCCTCCGCCAACTCGAAAGCCCTTATCAAAGCCTGGCGGTCGTCGGGGTGCACGAAGTCATCGCAAAAGAGCTGTTCTGCTTCCTTGCTGCTGCCGCGGGGGCCCGTGCGCAGCGACCCCAGCGCGCCCCAGGGCTCCTCAGCCTCTGGCGCACAAGTCCACAGAATGCGGCGGCGGGTGTTGCAGATGGTGACGCATCCTTCGGTGAGAGCTGCCACCAGCCGCAGGTAGCGGCCAACTACGGAGGCGCTCCAAACCCCATCACAGGGCAGTTCCTCTGCGGACTCCGCGAGGCGCGCCTGCGCTCGCTCTCCGCAGGACAGCGAAGACGCAGATAGCCACAAAATAATCGGAAACAGCCAAAGCAGAGAAGGCAGAGGGTCGTCAAAGAATGAACTCAAACGACGAACCGCCAGCTGCAAACGCACCCGCAAACCCCGCACGCAACCCGAAACGCCTCGAAACCTCAAACCCAGAATCCTCAGCTCTTGCTCCAAGTGCACCACTTGTGTTGTTTTCAATTTTTAAGAAGTTCTAAAGAACATTAGGGCGGCCCTCTCACCCTGAGGAGCAGGAAACCAGCAACGGTTCTATCCCGCTTGGCGCTGTTGATGCAACACGGTGAAGAGTTAATCAGTAAGAGCGCTCCTATAAGGGCTGCTAGTTCTCCCAGAGACTGCACACACGGCGATAAACATAAACGAGGGCGCTGAGGGCTGAAGCCGAAACACCACCCATGCAGGCACTCCCTAAAGACTACAAGTGGCAAGTTTCTGCAGAGCGGTATGGGCTGGGAGAAACCCCAAGAAGCAGAAGAGGCAGCTCCGTCAAAGTCTAAAGCAATAGTAACACGGATAGATTCGACTCAGCCTTACAACGAACAAAAAAGACAAAATAAACAGGATTCGAGAATCCCGGAAATGGGGCCTACTGGGAGGGTGGAAAACTGGGGGTTGTTTCCACCCGGGCTGGACGCGACGATGCCGAAGTAGCAAATGACGAAACCGTCGACAGCTTTCGAGCGGAGTCCGAGGCAAGAAAAAAGCGGCAGCAGCAACAGGGAAAGAGGGAGCTCGGGGCTGTCTTCAGACCAGAACGATGTCAAAGTCAAGGCTGGAACAAATGGCGTACGGAAAGGAAAAAGTAGACCAGCAAAGTCGCCACAGCCCGGCACAAATGCGGCAAAACAATAGAAGAAAAATGCAAAACCTACGGGCACTGTGCGCGGGAAGAAGCGGGGAAAAAATGAGAACAAGACAGCTGGATCTGCGCAAAAGATGAACTGCCAGCGAAACCCAAAAGCCAACACGCAACGAAACAGCGGAGAGGAAGTACGCCGGACAATGTTGAAAAAGAGACACGGTCAAAAGAGCGGACGGAGGCGAACAAACCTGTAGATCCAAAGGCCAACGACAGAAGATAATGACAAAATGTGACAGAGAGAAACTAGCGCACAGCTACACAGCGAACAAAACACGCGCAAACAGACGGGAATTAGTGCACGCGCCCGGCCAACGAGCAAGCAAACCTGAAAGAAGACAGACATGCGGCCACTAATCACCCAAAAAGGACAACAAGCGGGAACCACGAGCTTTAATTCCTAGTGCAACTGAAACGTATACACAGCTATCTACCCCTGTTGAGGGGCCAGGGTGTGTCGGGGAGAGGTAAGGATGGGAAGGTGTTAAGACGCGGGGGAGGCAAACAGTTCAAGAGTAAGAAGGCCCACCCACAAAGGCGACCAGAGCCGCTAGTCTGACGGGTCCATCGACACGGCTGCTTATAGAGCCGTTGAGAATATCTGAAATTTTGTGCGAAGTAAAAGATAACGAGCAACTGACGCGGAAGGGAAAACGAACGGTTTTGTGTTCATCGGCCTCGTTCCCGGAAAGGGAGGGAAACAGACCCTCCGCAGCCTCCATTGTAGGGGCGCTTTCGAGATATCTGTAGTTGCATCCGCGCGTGAGGCAAATGTGACACTGTGCCTGGCCGACTGTTGCTGAAGCCCTTTAGGCTGAGCCACCAGCTGTCGTGACAGCTGAGAAACGCTGCTAAGAAACGTAAAGAAGACAAATGAGCAGTTCTACCCAACGCTGTCCAGTTTGATGTCAAAAGGGGAACACAGCGGCAGAGCGCAAAGCGGGCCTCCCGTTTCCTCCCCGCTCCCGGGCCCTACGAGGACTCGAACAGGAAAGAAGCGCACAATATGAGACCACTTAGCATTTGGTGTCAATCCTAGACTATTGTCAATACAACTATTCAGAAATGCTGCCAGAAAAGGACCGAAAGAAACACATAGGGCGCTCCCGCCGCCCGCGAGACCCCAGCGGAATGCTAAGAAACGTGAAGGACTGTGCAACAACCTGCGCTCTGCTGGTGGTGTTGGTGGGAAGCACTCTAAAATTGGGGTTTTGCGTTGGTGTTTGTCTCGAGTTTCTTTCGATCTAAATTCATGGTTAATTACTCCTTTTTGATGAGAAAAAAGACAACATGCAGACTGTGCGCGGCGGCGAACGGCCCCCCAGTGCACGGACTCCACAGAAGTGCGCAGCGTGACAACCTGCTGCAGCTTTCGTCTTCGCCCAAATTTTGGTTTTTAAAGCACTTTAAATACACACTGAAGTCGAACTATAGATACATTGGGTCTTTTCGTGCCAATTTAGGTGTCTCACAGACGCTACAGCATATCTCGGGATGTGTTGTGTGCCTCTGTAGCATTGTGTATGCAAGTTGCACGTGAAACGGCGAAAGCTGCATCCAGACCTACAGTTGCACCGCTTTATGTAATTACATGCAATCCAAAGTCATCAAGGGCTGCAATCCTGCGGTTGTTACTCAGGAGCGGGTTTGTGTACGCATGCTCTGAATGCTGCTGCTGAGCCACCATCAAGAGCGCAACTTCACCCTGAAAGTGGCAGGCAAGTGAGCTCTTCGTGCGAGCTCTGGAAACTTGCGGACGATTTTTAGCGCTCCGGTGCTGTGGGTTGCGCCGTGTGCAGGAAACACATTGTTCCATCTCAGTTACCGTTGAGCAAACATCGGTAGCTCTCTATAGTAGTTTCCTACGTTAACAGAGCGTGATTTAGCACAAAAGCGTCTTGCAGCTTAATCGGCCGCTCGTGGAGAGCTTCACGTTACGCACTTTACCTACTCTCTTCTACTGATCCAAACACCTACGCAGGTTTTTTCGAGGCCTGGGAGATGCAAAATGGTCCAATTCAATCAAGTTTCAACTCTTAACCACGGCTGAATATCTTACTGCATCATTTTAAGCTATCTACCGCAACCATTCTGCGCCGGTGGGGAGCGCTCCATGCCCGCCAACGGGCCTCTGTGTCGTCGTTCAATGCACCGAATGGCAAGCCACTCGTAGTTACCGGAAAATCCCACTTTTCGTCGTGCTTGCTCGTGGTGAGCTCTCTGCGGAGGGCAACATCTGAGGTGTTGAGCCAAGCTCGCCTGGCGGCGAGAGACGACTATCCAATGAAAACAGTGATGGTTCTATAACGCTTTCGTATTTACAGTCGTAGGCTGTAGTGAGTCATCAGCTTGCGTGGAGAACAGGCAGAGGTAGCAGGATGATAGCTGTGGGCAGCCTACTAGGCTGGCAGTACTGAAGTATTCCGGCAGGCAATTAAACAATTTCATTGAGCAATCAGCAGGCGCTCGAAACGGCATCACCTGATGATATTGAATGATGCACCTCAGAAAGCGAGGCATCATTCGGCTGCCGGAAAAGCTTAGTCATCGGAGGAGCGAGCTTAGGGGCTAACACGCCTACGATATCAAGATTCGCAGCAATCAGCGGATTCTCGCCGATGATGACCTCGAAGGGAAAGAGCTCGGTGGATGAATGGCTTGTCGTGTTGTAAGCAAGTTCCAGGGCCGGGAGCAAGCATTCCCACTCGCGTTCGTCAGATTGGATGTAGGTACGAAGCATCTGCTCCAGTTTGCGGTTCATCCGCCCAGTTTGACCGTCGCTCTGAGGATGGTAAGACGAGGACATGCCTCGTTTGATGTTAAAGCGGCGACAGCTGTTGGCAGAGATCCGACTGGAAGCGGGGGTCTCGATCCGACATGAGCACCTCCGGAAAACCGTGGTAGCGGATAAGACGGTTCGCGAGAAGCTCAACGGTGTCTGCTGCTGTGAATGACCTTTTTGCAGGAACGATATGAGACATTTTGCTGAGGGAATTGGCCATCATGAGAATCGAATCGTGCTTTGTCGTTGTAAGGGGAAGGTCCGTGATAAAATCAAAGCTCACGTGTGACTTGTGCCCACCGACGCGAAAGGATGAGCAGCTGTAGTGGGAGGCCTGAAGGTTTCTGCTTCAGGGACTTAGAAGCATAACGGTGAGTGCATGATTCAACATACGCAGCAGTGTAGGCACGCATGCCTGGTTAGTAGTACTGCTTGCTCAGAGCCGTAAAGGTCTTCTTCTGGCCTCGATGGCCGGCTGTAAGATGGTCATAATGTCAATGCAGGACATGTGTAAGGAATTCAGGGAATTGTGGGACACATATCCTCCATAGTCCATGAATGCACATGTGCAGGTAAGGCGGCACATAGCAAAAGGTGAAGTGACGATTATGGAACTCTAGCGTCTCCTGGTTGTTTTGCAGCGGCTTTGTAGGGGGAGCGGAAGACGGGACACTTTGAGTAAGGTTGCGGCCATGCGTGCACGTCAGGAGGGGTCAGCCTGTGTCTTCGATGTAGGTGGAGGATGTCCCACCTCTGGATTTGGCTCATGCGGCAGAGGTGAGGGTGGGGATGGCAGTGTGCGTTGTCTGGGTCGTCGCGAACGAATGTCGGCGAACTCCGTGTAGTTAGCGTGTAGCCGACCACGAGAGCGAGGAGCTGGGCGCGGTTGTTCTACTGCGAGCATCAGTGGTGTCGGTGGTGTGTCGTGCGAGCAGGTGATACGAAGACCGGGGCGGCGAGACAAAGCATCAGCCACCTGATTGCGCGCTCCTTGAACTTCAGTGATGTGCAAATCCGGGAACTCGGCCAGGAAACTCAACCACCGGGCGGTGCGTCCACGCAGAGGCTTCGATGCTTGGAGTCGTTGGAGATGGGTGAGAGCTTGATGATCAGTGTAGGTCGCTACCTTGGAAACACGGAGCAAGTGTGACCACTTGTCCAGGGCCGTGATCAGCGCTAAGAGTTCCTGATCGTAGATCGAGTATCTCTGTCGTGTGGGATTCACGACTTGGCTGAGGAAGCCGATGGGCTAGCCGTCTTGTTCCAGGAATGTTCCGATCGGAAGCATCCGTGTATTACTCGAAGGGTTTCGTGGTGTGAGGGACTTGTAATGTAGTGAAGTAAATTAAGCGGTGTCTGAGCTGCCGCACCGCTTGCGTGTGAAGATCTGTCCATTTGGCACTAACGTCTTTACGCATAAGATCAACTAGCGGCCGGGCGATGTCTGCATAGTCCGGCCCCATGAACATGCGACAGTAATTTATGGTACCGAGGAACTGGGGCACCTGCGTTTCGTCCTCCAGCACCTCTGGCCAATGCCGTATGGCTTCGATTTTATCTTCTCAGGTTTGATCCCCGCAGCAGAAGTGGTATAACCCAAATATGTGATTGTGTGCCGTGCAAACTTGCATTTGCGGAATTTCCGGTAGAATTGATGTCTAAGAAAAACACTTAGGAATTGCCGCAGGAGAGGAACGTGCCCAGAGAGATGAGGACTATAGATAAGTGCATCATCTAGGTACGCAATAACGCCATGTCCGAATAAAGGTTGTAGATAGGGATTAATGTTGGCCTGGAACGTAGCTGGAGCACCTCTAAGGCCAAAGGGCATTACTCGGTACTCGAATAGCCCGAGAACGGAACAGAAAGCTGTCTTCCAACGGCCGTCCTTGGCCATACGTATTTGATGGAATCCTGCTTCAAGGTCCAAAATGAAAAAACTACTTGGCGCCTCACAGCATCTCCAGATTGGTTTGAATGGGAGGTAGTGGAAAATCAGGGGCTATCGTAAAGGCATTTAGAGCCTGGTAATTAACAATTAGACGCATCTTCCGCTCCCCGGAGCCATCATCACGCTTGTCTACCATGATCGTAGGAGAGCAAATAGGCGAGTAGGTTGGTCCGATCCAACCACTGTCCGGTAATTTAGCTATCTCCTGCTTGTGGAATGTGAGCTGATCTGGGGTCATACGTGCAAATTTCGCTGGAAGCTTTTCAGGCAAAAGTGGGATATGGCGATCATGAGGGCGCTTCGGCGGTAATACTTCAGATAAGTTATCGGAAAAGATAGCTCGATACTCCTGCAACACCTGTATAATCTCACATGCAATAGCCTGCGCGTCTGTCGAATTTATCCATTCGTCGAATAGAGTGTGCTCGAGTTTTGCCACAGGCCAGGGCGACTTGTCTTCACTCTCAGCTGCCGTCAAGGCGGTGGAGGCAAAAGGACTACCTCAGCCGGAGGACGTGGGTTGATTCCCAATTAACCTGCAGCAAAGCGCTCCTTGCCATTCATCCGAGAACCTTAGAAGCACCGCCGAACTGGCTTCGGGCAAAGCCAGTATGAGATGCAAACCGTGCAGTGGTGCCCTGAAACTCTTTGTGTCAGCCGCCGCCTGACGAACGAGCGACGTTATCCGTGCCTTCTCCTTAGTCTTCGCATGGGACTTATACCTTTTAGGTGGCGGGCGTAGGAATATGACGGCCTCTTCCGCTGATATACCCGCCACTTGCTTGGCCAATATCTTTTTTGCTTGCTCTACAGGGTTCTTTGGGTGGACTACGGTAGGACTGTCACCTTGCAGCTTTTATTCACCAGTCCTGACGACCGGTAGCTCGCATTACTGGCCATTCGCGTAGGTTCGGAGCTTGTCGGACTGGAAATACCAGGCCACCTTATGTTCCTTCCGCCAAACCAAACCGAAGACTAAGTCATAGAGAACGGTTCCCACTATAAAGCCCCCGGGAAAGCGTGCATCTTCGCGCCACATCGTCAATCCCGTCACAACTCGATCAATGCGTAATTGTTCACCTGTAGCTACGATGAACTTGTGCTCTTCTAGAAGTTTCCGCACCTTCAGCTGCAGTCGTTCGCCTGTTTTTGGAGTAGTGAAGCTTCTCGAAGCCCCAGTGTCCAAGAAGGCCTCACATGGAGTGGCTGCGAGCTCAACGAGGAGGACCGCCGTCGCACCCACATAGCACAATGCTCCTCCTTGGTTGTAAGGCTCTTTCGTGCAAGTTTTTCGCCACCAGTGTGGCGCAATCGCTGTTCAGTCTGGCCTGTAGCCGTCTTCTGTTGCATCTGCAGACTTCCTGTTGCTAGCCGTCGTCGCGCCCGGAGCCTCTTCACTTAGGATCGACGCCGACCCAGACTCCCACTGCGTTTCCAAAAGCCGCTGAGTCCCTTCCGCGTGCCCATCGCTCGTAATAGTTCCTTCCGCAGTGTTGAGCAGTTTGTTTCCCCACTCAAGGGAGACTGGGATATCATTAGGCCCTGTCGCTACCGCACGCATCATCCCTTTGCCATGGCTACGCGGCTTAGAACGCTGGTCTGCAACCATGCCTAGGCCCCCCCGTTTAATCGTTCCGTCTTCTCAGTACTAGGACGTGTGGGCTCCCTACTGCTCCTTTCCTCCCGCTCTGTCCGGCCTCGTTCGTACGTAGGACAGCCCCGAGCATAGTGTCCCACACCGCCAAGCTTCTTGCAAATTTCCCCCGGACGTTTGGTACGTTCTCCCTTCCTGAGGCAGAGACGTGCCAGATATTTGCGACCCTTACACTCATGAGTTCACGTGGATTCCTCCAGGTCGATTTTCGATTTCCTGGCGCCTACGGAGTCCATTAGCTTGGATAGCAGCCCTAATGGCTCGCCTACTCCTTTGTTGGAGCTCCAGCACGCTCTGTCGGCTCGTAGAGGCGTGCTGCGGCTGTCGCCGCTTGTTCACACAACCGATACTTCACCTGCCCGTTATTGGTAATTAGAAGATGGAGTTCCGTCGGTAGCCCGGTGCAGTAGTAGCGAGGGAGTTCGTCGGGGGCGACACCCAAACCACGCTCCGCTACAGCCGCAAACCGGTCCCTGTATTCCTTCGGGTTACCATTCCACCGTATTTTAGCCAACTCCGTCAACAATCGACCCTGCGACACTGCTTTGTCGAACCATTCCAGAAGCCTGCGCTGTGCCGTTGCTCAGTCGCTTGGGTCGATAGTTCGCCGTAGACACATCCAATACGTTAGAGCCGGGCCCACAGGGTGGTCAGTAAGTGCGCTGCTCGACTAGCGCGGCTTCAATCCCATCTGGATGTACCGGCGCTCGATGCGCAGCAAAAAGGCCTGCATAGTGCTGCCGTCTTCTGGTAGTATGGGAAACGTTGCGCCTGATTTCCCGGTCCCGCCTATAACAGTTCTTATCACACTCATAGCGGACTGGAATTGGTCCCCCGTGACGAAGAGACTGTCCCCTGGCATAACATTGGTCATAGGTATCACCTGCGGGGGCGCCTCCTTATGCCCATGCAGCCGCTCTGCCACGGTGGGCTTCGGAGTCGCATGGCGATGATGGACCGGCGTCCCGCTCGACATTTTGTTCACTGACATGGGAGAAGTATTTTGCGGTGTGGGGCCGATAACACGTCCGTTGCGGAGATGCATCGCTTACCGAGCGAAGATTTCTAGGCGCTAGCTATTAAAACGTAGTATTTCTACTCCCAAGTCCGGAAAGAACAAATATTTCATTCCCGGAACGGACCCCAAATGTAGTGCACAGCACCTACTGCTGCGACTACGCAGCTACCTGCACCCTATGGTAACTGTCTACCTTCGGCGCATTTTCTTGAAACAGTAGTCCAAATATCACGAAATACACTCATTTATAGTTTTTTCAAAAACTGTTCTCTCGAAAATCCCCTTCGCTCGGGGTTCTCGCCTCCTAGGCCCTGTGGGGATGGTGTAGTGCCAGGCACTACAATTGACCTTCGTCGCCACCCCTCGAGGCTTAGTAACGCGAAAGGGCATGAATAATATAGAATATTTTAAGGCATAAGGCACCACTGGATATTAGGAAATCATAAAAGGGAATAGAGTGCTCGCTAGCCAGCAGCGGGTATGGGGCTGGATGCGAGGTTGGTGCCGTGACTCAGGCACTGACCCTCAGCGAGGGTCAACAGTCAGTTCTATTATTTTGGGTTTTTCTCACCTCTCAATAATATGAACTCAGTTGTATATGGCCATTTAGGGTATACAGCAGTAGTTGGCGAGAATCATGGATTTTAGATAGTAGATGCAGAGTGTGCACTTAGTCAGACTAGCCCAGGGACCATACGTAGGAACAGTGTAGGCCAGCTGTTCACTACAGATGGGGTGTGGTGCACAGGCAGTGCAATGGGGCTTGTTGGCGACCTACAGAGGATAGCTAACTGATGACCTATAAGCGGTTAAGCGGTTGAGACGCAGATTGAGAGCTGTAACCTCTTACTAGTAAAATAGAAGTGCAATATATTAAAAAATTAACATGTATAAACTAGGAATGCCTGCGAATGCTCTAAGAGTGGGGCTGCCGACAACGCCGGCACCGGTGCGCGTCACATCCTCACCGGCCCAGTAAAGCAACAACGATAAGAGACAACTTTTATGGAATATGGTTTTAAAAATAAATGGCCCTTTCAATAAATTGGTAGATGACACGCAGCCGATGCGTCGGTAGTAGAGAAGATTTCATTGAACACCAGAGTTGAGTGTGCAGCATCGTAGACGCTGCAGAGAGCGCAGTGTACTACAGAAGGCTTGCACCGGTGCCGGCGCTATCGCCAATCCCAATCTCCATGTATTTACAGGCACGTCTAGTGTAGGCATGCTAATTTGCCGAGAAATTGCCTTACTTCGATCCTAGTAAGAGGGTCCTGTCCTTGTTCAGTGTTATGACCTCTTCTAGATCGCCAGCTAGCTCTCTTCTGTAGGTCACTAGCAAGGCCTATCGTAGTGCCTGTGCACTACAATAGGTCACCAGTAAGCCCTACTGTAGTGCCTGTGCAGTACAAGCTCAATGCTTGGTCTTATGGACAAATGGACTTGCAAATGCTTGTCTACAATGTAGTATAGGCTTTTTGGCTGGAAAGGGCATTTCACGTTTTCCTTCACTTCTCAGTTTCTTTGCTCTCTGCAGCCAAAACTTTGTGCAGGCAACAAGTCACAAATTGGGGATACTGCGAAGTGTTCCAGTGCTCGTGAGTCGTGTAACCATAACGCTTTACCCTGCGAGGGTTGCCCAGCAAGAAACAGCAGAAAAATGTACAGAAGCACACAAAGTGGAGCTCAGAGGACTCAGAAAACCAGCAGCAACTTTTTCCAGTGCAAGCCAAGGCCAGGTGAGCACGTGGAGCAGCAGCACTAGAAGACCGCAGTGTGTACGGGGAGCAGCAAAGTTTCCGCTTATAGTAACATTGCGACACTAAAATGAGCTCCCAAAGATATTTCTTAAGACGTAAATTATGCTTCTCTTACGCTATAATGCATTCAGTGGAGAGCATGAATGGAGAAGTCCCCCCAACAGATTACGATACGTCGGCGAATGCCGTTCCCGTGTCCAATAATGAGCTGCAGCGTATATTCACCACTCCTCTACAGCAGTGATAGGTATTTTTACTACTTAAAATGGAAGTTAAACGCATATGCAGAGGTAAAGGACGCACTGTCGGTAAAAAACGGCATACGAAACGAGCGCATATAAGTCCACGCTCGTAAAGCACAACCCACATTGTTGCATTTTGCCAAATAAGCCCTGCAAATGATCCTTCTGAATATAAATGCCCCAAAGCGTAGCCGTGCCAAGAGTTGCTCCGCATGTACGAGTAAAGACAATTTACTTAGACTCCCAAGGAAGGGCGTGCTTGGCGCAGTGGACGAACTCAAATCTGGGCTACCCTAACCATAATAAACTGGGAATTTTGTACAGAGTTACTTGCAGGGGAATAGCGCATGAAGCCAGTTGATGCTCGAATACACTGGCTCGTTCTCAACATCAAAATTTCTACTAGGGGCGACGCCCAGGTTGAGGGCATTGGGCAGAAGAACGTCAAAGTGCGTTGGCTTAAAGCCAAGAATATTTCAAAGAGTAAATGACGCACCTACAGGGATAACTCCTAGGGAAAAGATTAATTTCGATTTTCTCAGGGAAACGTAAGGACCTCTAACTGAGTGGAGGACCGTACCCCGACCAATGAAAGAGCGCCCTCAACATCCGCTCTTCCGTGAAAAAGCGGGTCCATTGAGCAAGCGACAGAAGAGAATAACACCGCATGCAAGGATTGTTGAAATGAACCGAACAAATCTTAAGTACGCGCTAAATAGACCTGCGAACGATTCTTGAGTACGCCCTAAATAGGCCTGAATTGCGGTGGCGCTGATAAGGAACCGCCGTGGCCGCAGGTTGTGCTAGAATACATTTGGTTAATAAAACGCTTGAAAATTGCCACCACCGCGAGCAGATACAGCAGCAGCATGAGAAGGAGAAGAGCAGCAATTGCCTGAAGCAGCAGCAATAACTGCCGCAGCAGTAACAACGGCAGCAGCAGCAACTCACCTCGTCCGCATATTCCAACTTTTTGTGAGCAATTTTACTCAAGTGTTGTGTTGTTTTGAATATATATCAACACGAAACTTAGGATAGTGGGCCTGGATGTGTTACCCCGACTCGTGGCTTGCCTGGAACAACACAGACAGCTAAGCTGAGGGATCGAGCGATCTCCTTTGAGCTTATAGCAGCACAAAAGGGAAAATATTTTTATTTGACAGCAATCGCGACGCACTTTCTTCAGTAGCAGGTCTATTTACTTTTGACTGCACTCTGGTCCGGAACGTGTGAGAGCTGTGGATCGGGTAACGGTACGATGTAAACCACGAAAAGAGGTTAAGCCGTGAAGAGATCCGACAACAGAACTCATATCTGCCTCAATCTCAACACTAAAATTAACACAGACTTGTGCTGAACATCTAGGGTTGAGACGCAGCTCTTCTTCTGACCATTGAACTGTCCTGCACCCTCACCAGGTGTCCTGCAGCACTTTTGGGAGCCCTCTCTGGAGAGCAACTCCCCATGGATAATCACAGAAATGCTGTTAACTTTCAGGAGGATACTATTTTTACCTCGCTTTTACACAATGCTGCATTATTATGGGTGCAATCCCAGGCTCCTCCTATTCCGTCGCTACGCTGGGCAGCTGTGTTGGCCTCCGTCAGCACTGCATTGACAGAGGCAAAAAATTGCCCACAAATGGAGCAAACATACTGTCCACATCATATGATGATACAAAATAGAGGTTTTAAGAGAAGTTGCTGGGAGTCCTAGAGAGTAATTCAGCGCTGCAAATCCCTGCGCGCCATCCAGAAATAGATGCTGGAGCGGAACATTGCATCCTGCACAGAGAATCGATTTGAAGGAAAGTGACCTTAAACAGAGCTTAGACATAATTAAGCTGCTCCGTTGTAGTATTGCCATTTATTTGGTGACAGCTTGAATCGCCATAAAGGCAATATATGACAGGAACATTCACGTGGCACCTGTTGTTGGGCAAACGCTGGTTGGCGAGTGCACAGACGCCTGGGGCTTCACTTGGAGATCATTCATCATTTTATAGGGGAGCAGCTGGCGATAAAATTGATGCATTTTAGTATGTGTATTAATTAGTAACGAAGGATAAATCTATTGAGCCCATGTAGGGGAACCTCACCCATTGAGGTCAACCAACACGCTGTCCCAACCGTCCCGACCATCCTCTCTTTCCTTCGAGTGGCTCGCACTGGAACTCATTGGCTCCATTTTCGCCTTGGTATTCACTTGCCACATCTTCAGGCATTGTGCCAGCACTAGGAATCCTTCATCTGCTGCCTCACGGGTGATCCTCTCCATATTTTCAAATTTTTAAAGGGAGTTCATGCAAGCATAAGGAGTGCTTTTGAAGCCACTTTGATCGAGCAGCAGTCTCAATTTTTCAGGAAGCCTCACGGGGAGTAGGACTGGCAGCTGCTCCGGTGCAACACAAAAGATGAAGTCCGAGGCTCCAGCGGTGATGTTGTCAACAAGTAGCGAAAGCAAGCTAAATGACGTGGCAGATGGCCCGTTGTTTCTGACTAGGCTACCCCATTTGGGCCGCGCTCGCCGTCGCCGCAAGCGCCTGAAGTTTGGCCTAACAGCGTTCTTGGTTATGCTATCGGGCTTCGGTTTAGCCTTCAATGCATTTAGCATTGGCCGCCGTATTATGCGCTTAGTTTCAGAGACTCCCTATGCTGGTCATGAAAGCGGGCAAGGCTCGGATGAGGAAAGCACTATGTTGCGGAATGTGGGCAAAGAAGAGGGCCGGCTACCGCCCGCAGCCGAAAATGGGAAGAAGTTTCTAGCTGAAGCGCTGGCAAAGCTTGAGGCGGAGAAAAAAGAGAAGGGGATTGGTGCACCGGCGACTGCAGGGGCCCGAAGAGCGTTGAGAGAGCTGGCTGCGCATTTGTCTGGTGGTACATCTACAAACATATTGGGCCAAACTGTGATTCTTAAGGAGGCCACTCCTTTTGACGAGTCGGTCACGAGACGTTTTGGGCGGAGGCTGAAGATCGCAAAGTTTTTGGGTGAGGGAACATTCGCACTTGTGCTGGAGGTAAAAGACGAAGAAACGGGGGAGGTGTACGCACTGCGAGTGCCTTTCGGCGTCAACGAAGAGACAAGCAGTAGCTCAGCAGCGGAAGCATCAGCAGGAGAAGAGTCGGAGTATGAAACAGAACTCCTGGAAAATGATGTTGAGCACCAAGTCCTCGCAGAAGAAAAGGGGCTGCGTGCGATCTTAGGCAAGATGCCAGCAGACAAGGCTGCTGCCCGCATGGGACTGGCGGTGCCCCTTGCGACAGCGCAGCTCGATAAACTGCCTAATGGTCTTCACAGCAACGGTGTGTTCATTTCAAGCAAAGTGCAACTGACTGAGCGCTTTGTTGTCCATCTCGAAGACTTCATAGACCAAGTACCGACGCTGCCGACTGATGCAAAGACGTACATTGCGCAACGTTTGCTGCTGCAGGTACTCCACCTGCAGGAAAGAGGCTTTTGTCACAACGACTTGAAGTTGGATGGTTGTTTAATGCGGGCGGATGGCTCATTTCTCTTAGGTGATCTTGGTTCCAGCAGCCCTGCGGGGGTGGAAATAGATAGCCTTGTCGGCACCACGCCCGAATACGCGGAGCCCGAGTTTTTTATGAACATCCTGAAAGGAGAGAGAAGAGCAGTGCCAGTGATATCACACGCGAAGGGTGATATGTGGTCTCTTGGCGTTATTATTTATGAATTGTTCACGAAGACTTTGCCCTATGGTCTGACGGAGCCCGCTAACATTGATGCTGCTGCTCTAGGAAGCTATTTTGGCAAATTGATAGAGAAGGATATAGCGGCCGATATGCTCATTCCCGAAATGACGAAGGCGCGTGTGCCCCAAAGGTGGCAAGAGCTCCTGGTCAAGTTGCTGCAGGTAAGAAGAGATAAGAGAATATCCGCGAATGAAGTTGCACAGGAATATGCAGACCTCTGGCAATAATTCAAACAGGATTGCCTGGGCGTGAAGGTCTTCACCTAGGGACAAATCTGGGCAAGGGCGAACCGACGGGGTTGTCCGTAGAGGTGGAGGTGAACATAGTAAGAAGGAGCCATAAACTTTTGTCGGCGGCCTAATTTTAGTATCTTCTGGCCAAGATAATACTGGCAAACGAAGTCATTTTTACAACTGCTAGTGGCTGATGAGTATCAGTTGTGCATACGGCGGCATGCGTGGGCACATGCTTTACCTCGAGCTTCCAATGCTTGCCAAAAATACAAAGAGGAAACTAGCAGCAGCTTATGACCTGTATTTGTGTGTTCAATTCCCTTCATGTGACGCCTGAAGGAGGGAAATAAACAACCGTTATGGTGCTTCACATGCTGTGAGAGTCGAAGTAGCGGCAGTTGCCGCCACGGGAACTGCAGCGCAGCGGTTCGGTTATTCCTCACGGCTGTTGGGATCGTCTTAGTTTCTTTTTTGGGCCGGAGGTATAGGTAATGTGGTTGACGATGGTGTGCAAAGCGCACCGAAGCGCAATGACATTCCGCAGGGATCTTGTCATTTACATCCGTTTTTTTTTGCTTGACGCGTATAGTTGGCGAAAGATTTGGGCTGCTGTATCATATTAGTAGTGTGATCTTAATTCTTGTGTTCTTGTTCCTAAAAAGGCAAAGCTACTAGTGTGGGGAGGCACACAGCCAGTTGTGCTGTTCCTGCTGGGCATTGGGCTTTCCATGTTCTTGTGAGCATAGAGCTACTTAAAGTCACTTCTAGTGAAACTGTCTTAATTGAGAAGCACTTCTGGGCAATTTCGAACACACAGAGGCTGGTGTCCAATAAGCACAAGGGACTTGGCCTTGTACAGTTGTGTCCCATCACAAAGCCCATTGGCAACTCTGCTGTACACACGTAGATGCCCATACCATATGATGCAAATTGACTACGAGGGCTTTCTGAAAAATGTCTTTGAGCTATAGTAAACCAGAAGCGGAGACTATCTTCCGTGATGAGCCCAGCAGGGTTCATACTTGGGGTGGCTTCTGGGTAGAGTCTTTTCAAAGGCCTCGAGCCTTCAAGCCTTGATTTCATATCAGTTTGTTTGAGAGGCAATGAACCCGGCAGAAGTTCGAGCTTCACAGGCAGATGCACCTAGAGAGGTCCAATCAGAAACAACGACAGAACAGCGCCAGTAGAAACGATGTAAGTGAGGAAGTACAGAGACCTATAAGCGAAGTTATGTTATGGATTTTGTGCCTCCGCACCGTCTTAGAATATCCCTTAATAATTTCTTTGACGCTTCTTTTACACTTCAACTAATAATGCTGAAGACGGCCATAGCCAGCACACGACTTCCATAGACAGCCGAGGGCTGGGTGTGCGTCAAAAAATTTGCGGAAAATTTTACAAAGCATCAAGCCACCCGCGTACTGCGGTAGTTTGGCCACTTTGGATAAGTAAGTGGAGTACTCTCTAGGGAAGTTCTCTTTTGATCATGCACTAAATGAACTGGTCGCCGGACTGCGATAGCTTGGCCATTGAGATTGAGCCAGTGAAGCGCATTTTAGGGGAATCCACTTCTGTTTCTATACTATATAATTTCATATTTTAATATGAACTGGTGGGAAAGAGTATAAAAGGCGAAGTCACTCAAGACAGTGCTGCAGCTCATCCTGCCGCGAGCACAAGCCAACCGCAGTGGAAGCTATTAATAACCGTCAAAACGAAAAAGGAAAAGCTAAATTTTCCGTCCAAGTATTTCGCTGTATTTCGGGTGCGGCCTTGGCGAGTGCTCGACGAACACCGCCCACCTGTTGACAAGAGTGTCCGTGGATCTCGTGCCATGAACCGAAACGCAAAGAAAAATCCTAGCGAAGTCTCTTAATTGAATACAAAAGACAATGGCGAAACGCTGGCTGGTAAACAGAGCGACCGGACGTATTGCTGCTTGAAAAGGGGATGCCCAGATTGCACAGCGAGGCGCTGAAGCACTGTAATACACATTTCGACAAGCGAACCAATGTTGAAAACCCTTTCGTGTTTCTCAGTGGTATGAACACAGCTGAAGACCTGTTCTTGTGTTAGTTCGGCACCTGGAGCTCCATTCTGCATCCCTGAAGCTCATTCTCGAAGCTAGCCTTAAGGCAAGTTCGCCCGCACCCTAGAAAGTTCTTATGAACGTCGCAAAAATTGTATTTCCGCGACATAGGCTCCGTAAGACACCCCTTCAGATTCGGTTATGTCCCACACAGTTAAACACACTGTGGCCTACCCCCAATCCTATCACAGAACAGATCCTCGGTTGGGCAAATGCAGAAGTCCCACGTAGCGTAGTAGTGCGTTTCCCTCTTCCAAAAGACCCTGAAGTGATGCTACTAGCCTGAAGCAAGTCAAGCCGCACCGGAATGGCTTCTGAAATCGAGGGCGTTGAGAAAATATCGAGTTCGTACAATACCAAGTTTCTGGTAGACTGGCTGTTGTGGAGGTGAGTCAAAATAACAGGGCAACCTCCTCTACAAAGGACAGTTCAAAAGGAATATGCAGTTCACAAACGTATAGATTAAAACAAGCCTGATGCTGCCCACAGCACAGAATGGGATATACACCCAAAAAGCATGGGCTAGCTAGCCTACTGCTTTCTATACGATGATTCTCAATCTGATGGGATTCGACACGCGTAGGATGCGGCGCATTTCGGACCGGTTTTTCTGTTCACTCTACTGCACCACTTGCCCCAGAGGTCTTCCGCCCCATGGGAAACAATGCATGAAACCCTCAGCGGCTAGGCAAAATACTACCAACGCGTTACCTTCTGTCAGCGCTGGCAACACACACACCTGTATACTGGCTGCTTCTGGAGACCAGTCTGCAGCTCCGGACATTTTGACGAGCCCTTTGCTGTGCTGCCGCTGCATTATTCCCCTGCAGTGTTTCCAGCATCTCCCCACGGTTCCGTCTGCGTCATGTGCAAAGCGTGCGGAGATGCCAATAGTGTCATTGCCTCCCGTATGAATCTACCGTCTGTCCCATTTGGTAGTTATCTTGTATACCCTCTGCCTGCACCGCTCGACAGAAGCCTCGCCTATCAGTAATGCCTTAGTTTTTTTTAAAACCACTGGGACATTGCCAGTGACAACTTATTAGTTGCTCGCCAAACATGCAGCCGCACCTGCTCAACAGACAGATGGAAAAGGTGATGAGCACCTGCACCAATCCAATCCCGAAGCGCTAACCGTTGCTCCGTGAAGCACCTCGCAGGACAGAAGTGCCCTGATGTCGTCACTACATTGTTTTCTTTATGCAAAAACGCCAGGCGCAGACTGCTGAATTAAGCGTCACTTTTGAAACCAAGGGCTCTTACATAAGGTTCCTGCTGAAAGTTGCAGCACCTTAGATGCTGACAGCCACTGAAGCGAGGCTCATCAGTGGCTTTCTGATATTTTATTATATTCAAGACAATCAAAAACTAAAGGGACGAAAGCCTTGAACAGGCGCCACGTGGTATTTTGTCGCACCTGCGGCATCAAGAGCGTCACTCTATCTGGCCGGCAGGAACACTGCCTAGTTATCCCGGGCTGCCTTCAAGCTACCCTTGAAGAGGCTTGATAAATCATTGCCAAACTCATGTCTCGGCAGCTCGCTTCACTACAAATTATGCAATCTCGCGCAGTGTCCTGCAACCATTTCCTTCGATTGAGTCCACTGTCAGCATCTGCCCGCAAATGTTTGCTCTTCACACCCCCATACTTTCAGACGTCCGGCCTGGCGATGTGCTTAGCGCTGGTGCGCAAGGGGCTCATGCTATTGGCACCCACTGGCATTTGGCAAAACGGGGGTGCGCGCGAAGCAACAAGTGGGAAGTTGAGGCCACCCACATCTCAACAAGCCTCATGAATCCGATTTTTGCACAGTGCTAGGGTGGCAGCATTACACCACGACGAAAAATTTCTTCTGCTGCAGGTGCCAGTAGATTGAACCCCGCTCACTCGCGGCCTACGACCAGTCCTCAGGAAAGCTTTCCATCGAGTTTCTCTTTGTCCCCACGCATAGCTTTGGCCCTGACAGTCACAGAACATGCCAAGTAACACAGGCGCATGCGCTTTAAGGAGCAAATGAAATGGTGAGCTAGTCCCAGTTACGAAGAACAGCGACCCGTATTTCTTCATATATTTTTGCTGCTACCAGGTCACGTCAAAATGTTGTGCAGATGTGTACCGAAAACTGGTCTGCATCGGTTACGGTAGTTTTGCCCTTCTTTGCAGACGAATACCGCAAAATCCGGTTTCTAGGCGCCGCAACACAGGAAGTGAACCTTTGCCAGGACACTGTGAGGCATGGTGGAGTCAGCCTACTGCCATTTAAGCTCGTTCTCCATCAAATCGTCACAGCTCTTCCCCTCTTTGTTTCTGATATAGGTGTTTGCTCCAGCTCTGATGAGCATGGAAGCCAGCTCCTGCTGGCCAGCTGCAAGTGCAACATGGAGAGGAGTCTCACCCCAATCGTCTTGGCAGTCCAACTCGGCACCTGTGCGCAAGTCAACACATGAAACGCATGACCTCAACTGTACGCCCCCTAAAACGTAGAGCCAAGATCCCTGGCCAGAGGAATGAGTCTGTATTGAATCCTGCAAGAAGTGTCATACTAAGCGCGAAACTACAGAACATTCGCCCAAAACATGAGCAGCGCGTTGAGCACAATCAGTTTTAACGCTAAAACCAATTGTGTCGGTGCAACCTCACCGCACTCTATCAGCATCTTCGCGATATTCGCATGGCCTCTACGCAACAGACACAAATATTCGGGCCTCACACACGTTAGCTGCCTGATGTTTGCACCTTTAGTTGAGGAATATCAGTCGGACTCGGGAATATACGTGAAATTCTTGCAGCTTCACAAGAAGCACCGCAGATTTCTGCACAATGCTTAATCACTTTCCCCAAGTCAAGTCCACTTGCTCACCTATCCGCCGCAAAGTGAAGTCCAGTCATTCCGCCCTCGCCCGTGATGTAGACGAGGGAAGAATCTTCTTCGCATAACAAAAACACAAAAAAGTCTGGGCTGCCCCGAATGTCTTCTCAACTCGTAGTAGACGAATGAATCCTAAAATGAATGAATGCAACTTGGCTTCGTCAAGCAACATAACGCAGTAAGGGGAGATGCTGCAGCGGAACAGTCTAACCACTCGACAGCTAGCTTACTTAATAGTGCACCTACGGCAGCGTCAAAGTTCCCCTCCGCAACCAAACAACAGAACGCATCTCCCTTCGATCTGCACAGCAGGATATGAGGTGCCCGCCATGCTCTTTACGCTGCTTAGATTCGGGATATTCATACTTTATAACGCCGATGTAGCTACTAGCTAACTAATCTTATCCAAATTTCGCATCACTCTCTTGAGATCTTCGCCCTTATGCAACGGCAAAGCTAGCAGTAACAACCTGCTCAGGGAAGACAAAAAGGATGCCAAGACACCACTAGATCTGCAGCTGCAGCAAGTGAAGGGAAAGCTCTTACGAAAAGCAACCGAGTTCTTCTGCGTCCACGACAGGCCTGCTTTGTACGGGGCCAAGCTGAAGGGAAAAGCCAAGCTGGGGAACTTATCCCATAAGTTACAACAGATGAACGGAAGTCCTTCGATTCAGCGGAATATTCAGCACGAACGTAAAAGCACCTAAATATTGCGGCAGTTTCTGAAGAGCCTGCAGTTCTGTATATTGCTTTCATAGCGTAGTAAATTTAATACGGCCAAAATGCGGAGAGGCGGGTCACTTGCTGTTAGTGGTGAAATGTAACTCGCACTCCCGTTCGCCCTTCTGTCGAACCCTCTCCATGCCGTAACAGTCCCAGGCGCAGCGCCAAGCTAACATACTTCGCCTTTGCTTCACTGGTAGGCAGACCTTTGTGCTTTTCCCAGGCTGACCTGAACTCAGCAATTACAGATGCATCCTCAGGGAGATGAACGCTTCCAAATTCACAGGAGGACAGTGGAGACAATGTATACTGGAGCGCGTCAACTAAATAATACAGTAGCGAGCCATGGAGAGGGAGAAAGAAACACTAAAGGCACTAACCACTTTGCATGGCCCTGAACATTAAGGGCGGAAGGCCTTCTGAGGTCGCAGTCGCCCTGCGTGGCTTGCTTGAAGAGGCCTGCAGCAATGTACTATCAAATATTGGCCGCCGTCTCAATGCTGTCTGCCTTTATCGTGGGTGGTGAAGGGCTCGTTAAACAACGGGCATCTTGCAGCTCTGAATTAGATGAAACGACACGCACTGCTTGCAGGAACCCACCATAGAACTCAATCATAGACGCATTTGACAAATCCTTTGACGCGACCTCAACTGCATCGCACGCCTCTTCAAAGCGTCCTGCTCCATCCGAGGCAGGAGGCGCATCAATACCCTTGAGACGAAGCACCACCGCAGACACACATGGGGAGGTGTATGCTGAACCGAAATTGCATTCTTGCTTCTCAGCTGGCGAGGCGGGGCAATACACTGTATCTACTGGAACAACACACCGTATCTACTTGATTTTTGTTTATCACTTGTTCTGGCTTCCCGAGGCGTCGCTGTGCCAACGCAGTGGTCTGGTGTCGGTTCCAGCGAGTGTGACTCACCACCAGCGAAGAGCTTGACGGTCTCTCCCTCTGCTTTTCTCTGCCAGTCCTGGAAGTTCCCCAAACCTTTCTGAGGATTAATGTCAGCAGGACGGCAGATACGACTGTAAGCCCCACAAATATAACTGGGATGGGTCCTCCTGGCCTCGCCATTGAACGCCCCAGAAAAAGAAGCTCACGTCCTGCTACTAAACTTTTCTATTGACAGTACTGAGGGATTGTTTTGTTAATATAGTTAAACGGCTGCAACCTGCAGATCCAGCACGCAGCAATGCCAGCGACGGCAAACAAATGATCAGTTGGTAGGTGCATGCGAATGCCGGCTACGCTGTCTTGCGCATCCAAGGAAACAAAAGTGAAAACTGCTGTAGAACTGACGTCAGCATTTGCTTTTAACTTTAACCGTAGGATTTAGAGAGATACACCCCAAGCTATGCGTTGCCCGCCACTCCTTAATCAGCAGTACTCGCCTCTACCAGGTCAATTCAGCTGCGCGGAGCCCCCTGCAGGCTGACAAATCCGAAGAGCTACATAAGATTGCATGCGTACAGAATGAATTGGATAGCAGAACCATTGAGAGCTTGAGGCTGCTAGACTCAGCATAGTGCTGTCTGGAAGATTGTTCAACTGGGGCATGGGTCTTCCTAGCTGCATCGGCCCCTTAGCGGTGGCACGAAACGAAAGCACTCCATGCGGAACTGCACAGCGGCTGCGTCTGTGTAACACCTTAGCTGTCCTTGCCTTACTCTCGCTTTTCAGGGGAGTCCCAGATGGCTCAGGATGTGGAACGTTCTTTGTTTCCGCTGCTGAAGCACCTCTCTCAGCCGCGGCTGCAGAGGCAGCAAATCTCGTCTCTCCTGCTGTTGGGTCTCAATCCGGCTTTTTGCACCCGCAGAAGCCTGCCTCTGCCTCTAAAAGTAAGGACATGGAAGTTGAGTTCCGTCCTATCAGGTACGGCAGCTGCAGTATGCCACTGGCTGTTGGGGGTGAGATTGTTCGATGCAAAGGAGAAGAGGGAGGCAGCCCCTACGTAGCTCTGAGCACAGTGGACTGGCCGGTGGGGCCTCTCTTGAATCAAACGTTTCCTGTTGATCTGCCCGCGGACTTTTTTGTGCGCCGGACGATGGCCCGTCAGTCGAAGGCTGAGAGTGCCACCTCAGGTTCTACGGTTACTCTCCCGAGCGCCACAGGACAATCTGGGGGAGACGGAGGAGCAAATTACTCCCAAAATAACGAAAAAGGAGGGGCCTTGAATGACCCGCACTTCATACGCATTTTTGGCCGATGGACAACCTTTCCCCGGGGATTAAATTTATGGTTGGATACAAATGCGACTCCACTTCTTGAACGCAAATTGATAGACAAAACGAACCCTTCAGCGGTCTCGAAGGAACAAGATCCATCACCTGATGCATCACTTCAGACAGTAAAGGACCATCCGGCGTTCTCTGCAGGCGTTGCTGCTCGCCCTCGACCTCGGCGCCGACATCCTTTTCTGTATTGGCGGCAGTCCATCACTTCTTCACCTATGGAAGAATCATGTGTGGCCTTCATTAAATTGCCTGTTAGAGAAGGGGCCCAGAGCATTCCCGCTTCAAACCCAGGCGCAAAAGTCATTCCTGAGTCCTGCGAAGAGGCTCAGCTGATGTTGTCGAGTGGGAAGAGCGAGGAATCGGCAGCTGAACCTTTTTGGCTTGCTTGCAGCCCTGAGCCGCAGCTGAGCCGGCTAGCGCGCTACATCACGTTTGCAGTGCCGCAGGAGAAGGTCACCAGAGTGCTTGACGCTCTCGACTACAGTGTTGAGATCTGGAGGGAAGCTCACGGGGTGGTACACAAACCGAAGTGGGGCGCGGAGGTTTCATCCTTAGACAGTACCGGCGAAATCACAGAGGCAACGAAAGACCAGAAACCAGCTACTTCGTCATTACAGCACCAGGCCTCAGTTGTTCGTGATGTGGAGGCGCGCCGACTTTCTGCATTGCGGGGTAAGCATTCGCACAATCGCTTACAGTTGTGCGTGTGTTGGGTGAAACTAATTCAGTCTAGGGTTTCTGAAACAAGTTGTTGACTGCCGAAGTGCGTTGTGACCTTATGCATACACTGTTTTGTCATGTTTTCCCTGTAGAGGACCCTAATGAAGCCCCAGCTAATGAAGCCCCAGCAAGGTGGAAAGTTGGGGTTTGCCTCCTAAATAATGCTCGGCGGAAACCAAAACGGCAAGAAGGTGAAAACCAGGAGGAGACCACGAGCAGTGATGCAGCGGGGGATGTTGCGCGCTCAGCTCAAACTCTCCAAACCCAAGTCCAGGGAGAAAATGGGGCTGAAGACAAGGAGGCAGAAAATGGCTTGCACGGTGAAACGGCAGGTCATGATGACACGAAGGAAAAGGCACGTGCATTCAAGGGCCCCCAACTTGTTGGCGAGTTGAAATTTCATATATCCCCGGCTGTGGCTCCTCAAGCAGATGACGACACACACGACGAACCTGAAACTGTTCAAATTCGGCACTTTATTGATGCGGGCTGGATGTTTACAAAGTACATCGGTGCGTAGCGCTCAGTACTTTACGACGCATTAGCTCCGTAGCGGTTTACACGTCGGGAAAGAAGGCAACAGATCGCACAGTAATACGAGTTACAACCATGGTCGATGTTAAGTGAAATGGGGACTAGGGCTCTGTGGTCTCATTGGGCTTTTTGCGTGTTTCGTTCACTTGGAACTGGATCATGCTTCGGATATCAATTTTGTGCCGAAGGGACTGCCATACAGCAACGGCTGGTTCTGTGCGCTTCATTTACTGCAGATGGAGTAAACGTTTCGCGATTCAACCGCCTGGCCATCAAAGAATCACCAGTGGGGATCGCCCAGCCATGTCTAGGTAAGCAGTGTAGAAGTGGTGTTCTTTTCGTTTATTGTCGCTAACTGCTTCTTAGGACGCCAGCTTGTAGGTGACCTTCCTGCAATATGCGTGCCTGTAACTGCGCTGGTTCTTTTGCTCCAGCAGACCTCATAACAAACTTTCTGCTGCGTTTTCCGTCCTGCGTAGGGTTCTGGGATGAGCACAGTCTCTTAAGTGTAGCGCCTGATGGATATTCATGGGATGAAGCTACGAACAAAGGGACCCTTAGGTTTGTGTACGTCCTTCTACCCACTGTGCTAGGGAGGCATACTAGCGTGGAGGTCGCAAGAGTCAGTGGCGGGCTGCGAGCATGCTCTGATGAATACAACGCGGCCACCCTGAAAAGCAAACAGCATTAATGAATGCGCACGAATGAGTGTAGCAGGGTCTACTCAGTTCAAGGAATGTAAACCTCAGTTAACTCAGAAATTAAACAGTCGCTGTTTTCCATAGGATTTTGAGAGGTGGCTCGGCTGGGCTTTTCGTTTCCCCCTGCGTGCAGATTCAGTAGTTCACTGAAGGATGCAGTTGGCAACAGCGACGCGCTGTTTGATGCTGTCCCGGGGCATCACGCCACTTCGCGCATGCACATTTGTTTTTATCCTAATGAGGAACAACCGTTCGGGATGTTTATGGGGGAAGTACGATTCATCATTGGTTAGTCTTGATACTAGCATCACGTGCCTGGAGATCCAGCAGCCAAGGAAGCACGCGGCAGGTGAACGCGCATAAGATTCTTTTTCCAATTTATCTGTATCACTTATCTCCCACAGTTTTGCTTACTGCTGCAGACTCAGCGGACGCGACTTTGCTCGTTTGCTTTATCCTTTTTGTGTTTCTGGCTCTTCCACTTTCCTGTTCTATCGCCATCTCGTTCCACGTGTACAAGCACCGCCAGTACGTCTGTGTCCATTTACTTAATTCTAAATAAATGTTCAACAGTTGTAGGTGCATTTCCTTGCCTTGAATTGCAGAAGTTATGCCGACGGCACAGCTGGCCATGTGCCACCTTTGTACTACGGTCTTTCATTGATGCATTTGCCCTCAAGATAACATGGTTGCTGGTGCTTGTTTGCGTCCTGGGATGCAGTTTGCGCGAGCGACTACAAAGGCTTGTGCTGGTTCAACAACGTGACGCAGTAGGCAGACAAAGGTTCTCTCAAAATTGAGGCGCATGCTGCTTATGCTCACGGAAATTAGGACAGTTGAGTTTGCGGCCAAACTTTGGCTTGACCACGAAATGTGCGGTTTTGTGGTCTCAGGTGGAGCAGCTTTTAATGCGAGAATTGGGGCTTACTGCAGAGGACCAAGAAGATGTGTATGACGATGACGATGAAGATGAGCTCCACACTTGAGTAACGCGGAAGGATCACATAAGTTAAAGCTTAAAGTGATATCTGGGTGTTATCATAGCTGTGTAGATGGCACGCCTGAGCTACATCACGATGCATCCGGTGCTGCGATTCAAGGAACAAGCGCCATTGCGGCGCTGTTTGGTAACTGCGAATGCACAAGTTGAGAAATTATGGCTGATAAACTGCTCAGCCGTGTTTCGTCCACGTGGTTGAAATTTTCTGTGAAGCGACAAGAGTTCAACCAAAATTACACATCGTTGAGGGGAATCAGTCGACGGGCTGTCTAGTTGCCATCTGTGAGTTGCAGTGGCAACGTAGAACAGCTAACAATATGATAACATGCATGATTGGCGTTCAGTCTATAATCCAGTATCAAGTCTCAAGTAGTGGGAGTTGGCATCACCTGCTCAAGCATGGACTTACAGAGACGTAAAAGGTATAGCGCTGATGCGAACTCAACAGTGGCAGCCTGAAATGCGAAGAGCAGCTGACCTACAGAGACATGAAAGGTCGAGCATTGATGCGATTTAGACAACGACCGCCTGTACTGGGGAGACTAGACGCTGCCTACTGGCAAGCAATGCTTGACGTAAATTTGCCGCAAGTCACATTGCCAAATTCAAGTGTCAAGCAGTGGGAATTTGTATTACCTACTCATGCATGCACTTAACAGAAACGTAAAAGGCCACGCACTGATGGGAATTAAATGCCGGCGGTCTGAACTGCAAATATCAGCTGACAGAGACATAAAAGGTCGAGCACTTAGCGAATTCAACACCGACCTCCTGTACTGCGAAGACCAGCCGCTGCGTACAGGCAAGCAACGCTTAACGTAAATTTGCCGCGAATTAGACGAGTTGAGGGCTTAAAGAGCCCGAAAAGTCCAGCTACTTACTTTGGGGCATATCAAAGCTTACAGGAAACGGTTGCCTAGACCGGCCTCACGGAGCGCTTCAGCTGAAGTAATTCAAAAGCACTTTCTTGCACGGATTAACAGTGTGACTATTGATCTTGCTTTGGTGCCTCATACCTATAAGATGCTTTCACATGCGAAATGGATGATATTCATACGTTTAATGGTGAGGCCACGCTATTGTGTGGACGCCCCGCTTTCTATCGTTAAAGTTACAGGACAATCCACAACCCCTGTGAGCCAAACTGCAGAGCTGCTATACTCTGATAAACAAAAGAAATATCTTAAATCTTTAGAGACATTACTAGTTCATCAATGCCCTAGCATGTTGCGTCGTATGGCCAAAGGACCGTAAAAGCCTGTTGAACATAGGACTTACTGAAGCAGCTATGAAGGGGTAAGAAGCGTTTGTTAGAGCAGTGAAGGGATGGGGGTCCAGGCATCTGTTGGGATCTTAGTATGGCCAAGGAATACGGTTCCGCACCCCAGCAGATTTATTGCTTTGGTATTCCGGCTCTGAACGATTACTGTTCCTATGATCGCCATCCTGCATAGGGTTAGCAACGCTTCTCTACGACGGGTTCATAACTGGGACTGGGCTCTTCTTGGTATTGATGGAGTGCCAGGAAAAACCTCTTAAGCTTTAGATTCCTTTCTAAGCTGCTCCTTTGCACCTCAGTGCTGCGCTTTCCTCTAGCACTTGCTTTGGTTTCCGAGTCTTTTTCAGCAATAGTCTGGCACTGCTTGTTTCTAGTTGGCGAGGTTGAATGAGCCCTTTCAATTTTTGCCATGATGCTCCATATTGTGCGTTAAAGCTCTTAATCTACCACCTTCGAGTCACGCTGGTCTTCCTTATAGCCTACGACGCATTACTTCATTTCAAAAGCCTCAATTGTTCCTTGAGGCAGTTTCAGATTGTTTCCTATGTTTGCTGCAACTGAGTGCAGGCTCGCGAGCACTAGGCAATCATGAAAATACTCAGCTAGCCTTCATGTGCCATGCGGGGGGGCTGCTCAGAAATTGTGTAATTGTTCTTCTACTAAGCATCAGTAGGCAGTAATTTATGCAAAGGCTCACCTAGGACCTTGCGCGCGCGTACATCCCCAGAGGGCGACAATCATTTCGAGATAGCTTAATGAAGAGCTCACAGCAGTGGTATCCATGCAACTAGCATCCAGAGCAATTTTGTCAACTACAAGGCAGAAGTACTGAAGACAGAGTTTAACCAACAGCCTGCGCTGCGCATGGTGCGGGATCATCTGGCTGCCCCACAGGTCTCCAGGGAACGTGAAAAAGGTACTGGCCAGGTGCAAATCAACAACTGGAAACAAGGCGAATCTTTTGCAAAGAATATTGGATCACGAGCGCCTTGATGGGTCACTTTCGGCTGTCAAAGCTAACTTGAATTTTGAGGACCAGAAAGCCTGGGAGATAGTCCAAGGCCTTGAATAGGTTCGTTTTGCCGATTTGAGGCTAGAGCCAACGCAGTAGGTGTAGCAGCTCATAGGGTGCTTTACAAGCCCTGCTCTACTGCATTACCGAACATCACTAACGGACGCCACACGCATAAGCAATAAGGAGTTTTTAGGGCAGCAGCTTGATGGCAGTTTACGCACCTACCAAGAACGAAGGTGTTGGAGGAGCCTGTTGGATTCGAGTAAAATGGAAGTCATGAAGACTATATGGCATGATAATCAGCCCTAGTGCAGAAACGCATTCCTGTAGGAAGGAATAAGACACTAATTCTCTGCTGTGTAAAACTCCCTAGGGACTGGTATGCCAAAGATGAACGACGAAACTGCAAAAATTTCATGGTGAGAGTAGGCTCGCATCCTCATCTTTTAGGAGGCCATTACAGAGGGATGTGAAAAGGACCTATCCGATATGCATGCTACCAGAGGAGAAAGCAGGAGCTGGGGATCGAAGGGCGTGCGTGCAACAATTGTAGAGGGAGACGCCATTCAGCAGCAGAGCGCTCCAGCAGGGAGAGGCAGTCCAGGAAGGAGGCTTGAGAAAATGTGCAAGGTGTGTGGTGAAGTAGGACACTACGCTAGGCGTCATCCTACGTACGGCAAACTCTGGATAGAGTCTTGAGGCGAAGTGTCCGCATGGCCTTCCTTTGTTAATGCAGCTAGGTGCTCAAGAGAACGAGCCCACATGTTACGGGGATCCGAGAAGGAGGCTTTAGCGACACGATAAAGGGCTAAGGTACGCAGCTGCAGCGGGGCCCGATAACATGAAAATCTCCTTAAATTGGAGAAGAGCTGCGGATATCGGAGAATGTATGAAGCGGGCGGGCTGAGGATGCTTACCGAATTGGTGCAGATTGGCGCAAGCAGGCGTCGGAAGAGTAACTAAATACGAGCAATGAATATAAGGACGAAAACAGGTGGGTTGAATGCTAGCGATGCATTTTACCGCACTTTGAGTTTGTAGATTCTGCGCAGCAGAGGCAGCACCAGAGTTGAGTGAAAAGCCGACGAAGTAGTGCGAGGGAGGTGCGTTGCGTAAGTAACGGAACGTTTTACGCTCGACGTAGTTGGTCTTGCCCATGAAGCCCTCTCAAATGCTAATGTGGTGGGTAGCCTTACTAGCCCAGTGGCTCTAAAATAACTATAGCAGAGGCTGTGGTGGAACCCTAAGGAATGCGTATACTGTGGTTGAGGGAAAGATGCTGTCTACTGCCCATGTACCTATGTAGTGGCAAGATTTTCTATAAAATACGGCCTCGAACGCCTTTTGGGCGGAATTCTGGTAGGACCTACTTTCTACAAGCATATTCTGGGCCTGGTTGACCTACACAACGTGGATTGGTACTACAGCACTACTGAGCCGGGGATTTACGCGAGTGGCACAAGTTGATTTGAATGTGGAGTGCACTTTTGGAAACTAAAAGGAACACGGCGTGCTGCACGCACTACGAAACATGACAGCTGCAGAATAAGCCTATGACGTTTTGGCAATGACATTAGCAGCTCTGACGTCTGAGCAGCCGGAAACGTTCCTACGCAAATTCGTCAGTGCCCTTGTGCTACGTGGTGACCTCGAGCGCAGAGGCATATCCTCAAGTCAACTGGGTTTCGCAGCAGACATGTGCTAACATTTGCCAGTTTGGCTAAAGCGGGTGGCCCTCTGCAAGACCTAAATCCTATACTAGCTCTACTTGGCTTAAACATTTGGGGCAGGCTTTTGAAGGAAGAGAGGAAGCTCTCCTATCTGTGCTTCAGGCTCGCCACCAAGCAATCTTACAGAGACCCAGATTTGCGGTCCACTCAGCGGCCAAATATCTTTAAGATGATGAGGGGACTCCGTGGTCTCGCACCTCACTCTAGCATTCTCCTTCCTCTGAGTAATTCCAAGCAATAAAATCGCGCAATACCCCAAATGAGATATTTCTGAAGTATTGCACAAGCAAGGAGCCGTTTCCGTTGACGCATTGCACGTCGTATTGCAGCTGAAACGATAGCACGATCGCCGCTTCCTGTTACAGAACGAATTTTCGGATAAGTCAGTTACCCGTTACAGGAAGTCTGAGCGCGCGAACCTCTACATGGAGGACAGCTAAATTCTCATCAAAGAATTGGATTGGCCCTCTATACTATATGCTGCGTGCTATATGCTGCCAGGCTCACGCGGTTGAGAAGACCCCGAGGAGCTGTGAAGAGCGCAGGTGCTCATGGTAACTGACTAGAGTAATGAAAGGTATGCATTTTTCTTGACATGATTGGGAGGCAGAACTCCACCGCATTCACATGGCTGAGGAGGGCCAGTGGCGGCCTGCATTTTTTCCACTCGCAGGTTTATGAAGGTGCAAGACAATTCTTTGGGGCTTTACAGTGACCCCGCCTCCTTGCTTGCCAACGTTATGACATAGCACCGAGTTCTGCTAGGTCAGAGAGTGATACCTGGACGGTCGTCTTAGACACAGCACTGATCTCACCAGAAATGCTGACTATCCTACTGCGACCACAGACAGAATACATATCATACTTGTATGCTAAAAAGCGCTGAATAGAGCGACACAAGTTTTCTGTGGTAAATCGGCCCGTTGCAGCGCGACCACAGAAACTTATTTCTCCGATGTTGCCCGACGGCTTGTTGACGTCACTCAGGACGACATTCTCTTCCAATTGACAGAGGCTTATACCCACGCCACACGAGGCCAGTTCGCAGTGCTATACGACTCTACAACTTACCCACACTGCGGCGCCCCTTGAATTGCACACCGATCCCTCGGGCTACGCGATAGCATTGCGCGAGCAAGCGTAAAGTGGAGCTGGCTTTCTCAGAGAGATTCCGGGCTACACCGAAATAAATATTCAAGACATGAAAGTGAAATAGTATGCTTAGTTCTGTACAAGTGACGCCAGCTGCTACTCGTTACTGCGATTTCCGGCCGTAAATCAATTACAGCGTTTCAGCCTACTTAGGCCACTACGTGGTCGCATGGAACACGCCCGTATTGGAGGCTTCTTACCAGAATATTTAGTAAAGGATACTATGTTCGTTGACATCGGCATTTGGGAGGCTTCGACAGCACAGCGATGCCAGAAGACTTCTGCGGTATTTTGGTATGGTGGCAGATATGAGTAGGCATGTGAGGTGATAGCATCGCGCGCCACTCCTAACGCCCATTGTCGTTATCTGGTACGCTAGCGAGCTTGACAGCATCCTACATAAGCTGCCACAGGCAGTAGACTTCCCCTGAATTGGCTCAGCCTGAACTCAACTTGCATTGTAGAACCGTGGGCACCCTCACCCATGCCGCAGAGACTAAGTTTCTTTCGCCAGCCTAAGCTTCAGCCTATCGCAGGTGTATTCTGTACTCTGCCAGCTTTACGACCACAGTAGGTCAACCTGATGAGACCATACGTTTGGCGCACCGTAGCGGCCAGCCTGCAGCTGGGTTTTCTTATCTGGAGGCATTTATCAATGGCATGCAGGGCATTCGGCGCAGCTGCGTGCCGCAGTTTTCTGTGCTCCTTACGCTTGCCCTCCATGTGCACTACGGAAACTTCCGTTCGCCATAATGAACAGTACTGTTTGGTCGGAAATTTGTCCTTAAGCTGCTGCATATGTGGAGTCTTACGTGCAGTGACGAGCATATAAAGTACTCTCCCAGAAGCGTGGCCTCAGACGCGCGGCATTTTCCCAGAACAGTGGAGTCGGAGTCATGCGAGTGCCGATTTCATTGCTGACATCCCTATTAGCCATCCCAGTCATGACTCTACCGTTTTGCTTGTTGAGTGTCTCGGCAAAAGAGCCCAGTGAAGCAATAACCACAGGCAAAAACGAACAGCTTGCTGGCTACCTTATTTGCTACCACAGTTTCCTTGAGCTGTTTTACTTCTAAAGAAAGCCCTTGCGGTCTAACACAATTTTGACATCGCTGCATGCTACATCGATTCAATTGATGGGAATATGCGGCGCGTAGGCGTGAGAAAATTGACCATGTTAACTTCCCAACATATGCTTTTTAAGCGCAGTGGTTTAAAAACGCCGATGACAGGGCCCTTAGGGCCCTAACTAAACCTGAATTCTACAGATTACCACGTAAGGGATGATTTTTCTTTAGATAGAAAAAGAAATGGTCATTATTCCCCTGCAGCTCTGAATGAGCAACATCGTTCCTGGACGCCGGCTTTGTAGTGAGTTATGTCCAGCCTGGCCACTACATGTTTCCCTGTTCAAGCTGCGTAGGCTCACACCTATGATAAATAACCAACGACACCCTCAAAGATCAAAAGCGGCCCAAACAGCATCATCATGGCCCCCCACCTCCAGGAATACATCTTTTTTCTCTCTTGCCTTTCTCCGTAACCGTTTGGACGCGAGACACATTGCAGCTCCAGCGCCACTCGCCTGCCTCAAACTGTGGCCCTACCTGCAGCGCGCCCCGGGCTTCGTTATAAGACAAAATTTCTTCGAATGCTTATTACTCCTGCCTTGCACACCAAACTAGATACTCAGAATTACTTCTCCCTGAAGGACATTTCTGTGCTACTTTGCGGTGATGCGCATTACAACGCATTGCTCTGTCTGTCACTGAGGGAGAATTCCGTGCTTCTTCTGTGTTCTTCCCTTTTTCTTTCGTCACCTCTTCATGATTTCGCTGTGTCTCTGGCCTACTTGGGACAGCAGCATTACCGCCTTTCGGTGCTTCTGTTGCTCTTCTGCTGCTGCTGTCTCTTACTGAGTATGTGCTTCAGTGTGCTGGCATGTTTATGTCGCTTCCTTTACCGTCGCTATGAAACATACACGAATATCGCTTCTGCCGTTTGCGCTGTGACCGGTTTCTGCGACTCATGTTCAGTCTCTTAGTGTAGGTACACGCTTGCTGCTACGAAACATCATGGACTCTAGGTTGATCTACATAATGGAATTTCTTGTATTGTTGTTCCACGTCGCGCAGTATTTATTTGCCTGTAAAGATAGTGGTGCATGAACCTGGTTGTGCAGCATGGAGTGCTGAGAGCTCTCGTTCAAAAATGCAATTTACATTCAGCGAATGTGTAAGCCGTCGGAGAGCGGCAATCTGTTTCTGCCTTTTGAGACAGCTTGCAAGCTCGAGTAAACTTCGACACTCGCTACTCGCTGCATCTTCTTGCCCCAAAGGGCTTCATAGTATTTTGATCCGCTTTTGTTCAACCCCAAAGCGGTGAGCGCAGACAAATAAGAACAGCATATACGCCGTCACGATGACCCAAACCACAGATGCAGGCTGTAGCAAAGTTCGAATCGACAGGTTCACGGCCCCAACACAGACGTTAGCGATCAAAAATATGATCAATTGATTGTCGTTCGTGCCACGGAGTGCCCACTGCGGACAAACACGAGCTGAGCACACACCGACAAACAAAAACAACGAGCAGCATACAAGATGCCAAGGCACCTGGTGATTGAAAGTCCTGGAGTATCTTCGATTGAGGAAAGAAGATGCCAAGGCACCTGGTGATTGAAAGTCCTGGAGTATCTTCAGCTCTCTGCATGCACCTAACTTAAAGGCAAAAACAGGTATGCTAGCTTATTTCTTTAAACCTACCGGCCAGAGCATCAGCGAATGTAGCCATGCCCACTGCAAATAGTTCAATGCCACCAACAAACGCAACCCACGTGAGGTTGACAAAGCGGCGGCGAGCCAGGAGCCCGAAACCTTCTTGCAATAATAAGCCAAAAGATATAAACAGGAACGAAAAACTGAGTCGCACAGCGGGGGGCCAGACATACATACATACACATTAATCCAGATAGATGCAGCGGGTGTATTGTCGTAGTGTCCACAGCACTGTCATGAGAAACGGAGGAGAGATTCTGCAAGTCCGCCTAAGTAGGAGAGAAGGAGACAAACAGAGACGTGTCAGAAAACGTAGGGGCAGACAAAAGCAGGCTACTGTGAGGAAGAAGATACCCTCAGAGTAGAGCAAACGACTAAAGGAAGCTGCCAGCTGCCTCACAGATGGATTCATGCAGCTGCTACTCACAAAAATAAATGCAGTACGAGAGAAAGCAAACTCAGTTGTTTCGGCTTCAACCTGCAAAACGGCGAAATAGGCACAACGAATATCATGATGGGAGCAAACCAACGGACAAGAGGAAACGAGAGGCAGAAGAACAAGTGCGCCGTAGAATGCGAAAGAAATTACCTTAGTTAGAAATTACCTTAGTGGGTCGCGACAACGAAGCACAGTGATAGAACATAGCAAAAGGAAGGATGAAACTTGAAGAAAATGCAGACAACAAATCTCAACATTTTTTGCTCACTCCGCTTTGGCCTCCTGCACTGAGGCGCTTGTGATAACGAAGTGCCCCATTGCTACAGCGATTAGGAATAAACAAAGAAAACCTACAAATTCAACCAACGCAATTTGATAGGAGCTTGAGGGGCAGCGTTCAAATGCCTACTGCAACCCATTAAAGCATCTCAAAACTGGCGGACGCAAAGCCCAGCGGAAAAGAACAGCAACTGACTTGCCGCCCACCTACAGACCCCATAATTCCTTCCCTATTGGCCGAAAAAAAATCTGCGGCGGAAAACACACGAAGCGCACCTATCGGACTGAAACTTATACGCTGCGTTATATATCGTATTGCAGAAGCCTTCAGAGTTTAGTGTCTTACTTGTGCGAGGTCCCTCCATCATCCACTCATCGAGATCAAGTGCGGAGATACTGATTTGATAACCTGTAGGCAACGAGGCAAGAAAAGAAAAGCAAACGCTTTCGGCGGACCAGATTCCACACGTACACCGTTGCGAGGACGGCGAAAATTCTACTCTTTTGCAAGGATACGTAGAGCCAAATGAGTTGATTCTCAATCTTTGTAGGGGCCGGAGGTTGGGGAACTAACAAATAAGGAGAATTAGGCCACTGACTCCAGCCTTGTACGGATGGCCACTCAGCACGCATACCAGCTCGCCCACTGAACAGCAACGCCGCACGAACATCAGGAAGGCGACCGTATTAGAAACGAGGTCAGCGGAGTACATAAGAATATGAATGCGTGCGAAAACAGGTACATGCAAGCCAAAGAAAGCAGCGTGAGGTTCTCCTCAACCCGTTATGGGAAACATAATCTTGAGAAATTTGCAGGATCCTTAGTTTGGATTCGCGAAAAAGCTCTTCAGGGATTCATGCTTACATACAAAGACCACCATTAAGGTCATATAGAAGTTCCAGTGCAAACCGTACTCAGTCTCAGATACCTTCAGACAAACAGACTCAGGCGCTGATGCAGCTGAAGATACACGGATTGAAAAAGAACTTTCATAAGATAAGCAAGTGTCTCAATAGTCCGCAAATGAAACGCAGGTGAACAAAAGGAGGGAAGGATGAACGAATGAACGACTTTGCGTAGTGTACCCACGGCCATAAGAGAGCGCGTGGCTGCCAAATTCCAAAATCTTGTTGCATGGCCCTGCTTCTGAAGTCAGTGTGAGATCTGCGTTGTTACTAACCAGTTTTCAAAATGGAAGCCTATTTTCTTAGGTGGGGAATAAACGACACAGAAACAAAGCAACTGTTTGCACTAGCAGCAGCAGTAGCTTCAGCCTACATGCAGGTTGGTGAGGGACATGAAGATGAGGCGAAACAGCCCGAAGATGCCGAGAGGACCACTATGAAGAGCAGCGCGGCGCAGAGAGACCCACAGAGACTCATCCCTTCTAGCACATCCTGAACACAAGCACACATGCTACAAACAAACCACAAACTGGTGAGCTGCTGCGTAAAAGAGGCAAGGAAAAGGAAAATCACTAGCGGGCAGAAAAAATCACTAACGCAGAGACAAATATAGTACATAAAGAAGATGAAGCGCAGCGGAAGGAGCGTGGCACTGGAGGCATGTGAAAGCAATGGATGCGCATTAATAGTGAGAAAGTGTAGAAATCGGCCTTGTGCACGATGCAGGAGCATAAATTGGCAACACCTTAAGCTAGGATCTTGGGTTTCTTGCGAACGAGTTAGTGTTTTAGTGCTAGTCATATTGGTGAGCGGACCCTTTGAGTATCGTGAGACCATTCCTGAAGTGAAAATAATGCCCCCCACCCCTAAATCCATCTGTCACAAGCAGCAATCACCCTGACTCCTGTGCCCTAAACAGCAGAGCGCAGGCTTAATCCCTAGCAAACCATCAGCTGTTAGACAAAAAATTCAAGGTTTGGAATGCCATGCTGAATCCAAATCCTCATCAAACGCCATACTGTCACTGCTGCTGCCACTTGTCAGCGCCAAATCCTAAATCCTCACGAGTGTAACTCCCGAGTTGACACTTTTGCAGAACTTCCGTGGGAACGTCAAAAAATCGACACCGAGAATCGCTGAATACGCAAAACGTACACTGTTAAACCTCCAGGTCAGGCGCTAAACCGAAGCAGCTGCCTCTCCTCAATATTTCTGATTGGAGTACCATGACGACTCACCAGCACAGGTGACGATCATTTGCATGGAACGGTGGTCAGCAAAGGGAACCAAATGCCCACGGCTGAAAACAAAAGCACAGGAGCACTGGCTTCACCAACAAGCTTCACAATCCGCATAAGTTCCAAGCCAAACAGTAACCGCATGCGCACAAAACGCACCACCTCCATCGGGCGTGCTGGTGCTTACTCATTTCTCAATGTCGAAACATCTCCACCTCCTCTGCAGCAACAAAAAGACAGGAAAAAACATTATCTGCGAGAACTTAACGGTCTCGACTTAGGTTTCTTTTCTTAGCGACACAGTTTTCGCCGCGGCATAAGCAGTAGCACAGTCGCACAAAGGTGAAAATACAGTGGCAGCAGCAGCAGCAAGATGAAGCCAACTAGTACACCATGACCAACTCGATCAGCCTCTAACGTTGCTACTGACTGCGCCACAACTGTAAAATAGCTGCAAAAAGATCAGCTGGTTTACGTACAGCAAGCGCTTAATGGACACCGTGCCGCTTGTTCCGCGAGAGCTGTAAGGCCAAAGCAAGCAAAACACACACGTGTTCACTGAGGAAGGGAAATCCACCGACAACAAAACGCCCTAAAATACAAGAGTGATGTGCAGGTGTTTGCATACCGCAGAATTCAGTGAAGAAAAAATGCATAAAACAGTAATGCATGCATGCGTGAAGACCCGCATCGGTACAAGGATGCGAAAAATCTCAAAGGGAGCGAGTGTTCACTTCTACTGCACATGGAAGCACTACTATGTCCACAAGCATTTCCATGCCGACGTAATCAGAGATACAAGCATCAGACGGTGTTTGCCCCATTTAGACTCCCTCACTGGCAGCAATTGATTCCAAATAATCTGCACTCATTTAAACAGTGTGCAGACTAATGGAGTCTGTTGTACACTTACCTGAGGACTGCTAGAAGGCAAATTATGATTTGGGCCCCAATAACAAGGTGTAACGGCATTGGAAAGAGGAAGGCGTAACATGGAATTAGAAAGCAACAAACAAGAGGGGTCAGCGCGTCAGGGGCAGCAGCAGGCAAAGAAAGAAACAGGGCCACGGCTCCTGCTGCCGCAGCTAGGAGAGGTAGAGAAATCGGAGGCAGGAAAATGTAGAGGTAGAAGAAAAACAAGACGAAGAGGGGCACGCATAGCCGCATAATCACGAGGAGGCAGAAGCGACATCGCGAGACAGATGATCCAAATGAGGCGTCCAAGCGACTGCTAATGAAGAGGCGAAGCTGCTGAGCAGTTAAAGGAGAAATCTGAAGACATAATGCAAAGGCAGAAACAATGGAAGACCAACTCCACCAAACACAGGCATAACAGACAAACGCCACAGGAAAGAACACACATTGTTGGTGCTAATGATAATACAACTGCAACAGCCGCGACGGAACCGGCTGCACCAGATGCCGCTACAAAGAAAACTAGTGATGACGTCACCACGTAACGCAGTATACCATAATCTAGCCAGGTGCCAGTATCAATGCTTACAGCTATTAGAGTGATACAGGCCAGCAACTCAACCAAAGCTGGCTTCTCAAATTTATTGTAGCTGCCAAATGTGAGGATAGACTGGTACTGCTGAGTGGTCGCAGTAAGTGTGCAGTCGTTAACTATCTCAATAAAGGCTCTCAGCGGTCCCTGTAGGCGGGCCTCTTGAGGAGCTGTTAACGGCGGGGGTCGTAGGGGCAAACCGGCGGAAATAAAGGAGCTTCGTATGCCTGGAGGAATATAATTAGGGGACCACGGTGCCGGACAAGCAAATGCTTGCAGCAAGAAAGATGTGAGTGTGGTTGGGGGCCCCCAGAGGGAAGGGGCCCCCGAAGCAGTTGCCATTTCCATCTGACTTGCCAGCAAGGCGGCAGATAGCTCACTGGAACTATGGCAAAAAACCACTAAAGAAGTTCAGCCTTATGATTTGGGATACTGGAAGTAGGAATAAGTAAACATTTGGCCAACTACAAGAGGCACTGGGGCCCCCAAGGTACCGTCTCAATTGCACTGGGGCCCCAATAGAGACCAAAAGAAGAAATAGAATAAACATACAAAGAAACGAAGAAAATAAAACCGCCCTTGTTCAGCGGGTTGCGTTGGGTTGTGTATACACCTCAGCTGTCCATTGTTTGACGGGCGGCCGCCCGGCGGTTTTCATCGGCCGCGCCAAGCATGTGGTGCTGCGGCTGCAAGCGCTTGATGGCTGAATCTCCCCCAACTCAGAAAAAAAGGAAATTGTGTTCATGAAAATAAATGAAAAAAATAAAATGGATCTTGGCTTCTCCCTAACTGTCCCTCCAAAGCGAAACTGGCGCTTTTTGGCACGCAGACACTTTGGAGCACTGCTCCGGTGAAAAGTCCCTGCGTTGTCTACTTGTCTTTCAAATTCCTAAGAATTGACTAAAGTCCTAGACGCTGGTTATCAGCACCCCAGGGCGCGGTAGTTCATTCTTCGCGGCTGCTGCGTTTCGCGCCGTTTCGCTGGATCGGGACGGTCTCTCTGCCGCCGCTGAATCTGTAGGAGGTTTTGAGGGCTTCGGATGAACAGCCCGACAAAGATTTAGTATAAGTTTATGAGGAGCTTGTTGCTGCAGGCGTGTGGGAGAAGGAAGCCTTCTCAAAAGACTGCGGATGCCGCTGGGAAGGCGCATGGCGGGAGGCGTCGTACGCTATTCGCTTTAGAATTTGTGTTTGAAACAAAGGCATTGACCTTTATGGCCAACAGATTCAGACAAAAAGGACACTGGCGAAATTGTCTGGCAGGATGGCGGTGGGGGCCACCTGCGAAGTGAAAGAGGGGGAACCCTCACCGTCCCCTACTGCTGCTCAGACTTCCGCAGCAACAGTAGCAGCACCAGTAGCTGTAGCCGCAAAAGCACCTGCCGCAACAACAGCAGCAATTGAAGCAACAGATGCAGTCGCAGATGACTTTTTCGAGGCAGTTTCTGCCCATCAACGGGAGCAGAGTAGGCGAGGCGCGGCTACGAACACACCTCCTCTTTCCCCCACTCCCATTTCCGGTGGATGCACGTCTGAAGTCAGACTAAGTGAAGATGTGGAACAGCCGCTGGAAAGCGATACATCTGGAGGTCACGTAATACCACAGCTTTCTGAAGGAGCTGCACCTGTGAAGGAACCTAACGGAGGACACCCCTTTACTAGCAAGCAGCTTTCACAAGGGCCCCTTCCTGAGGAATGCATTCAGAAGACCCTTATTCCTTCCGCTATTCAAGGGCACACTCAGGTGGCTCTCCTAATGGCTCCGAAAAGAGCCCCAGCTCCTCGCTGTTTCAGTGCCAGAGCCACGGAGGCGGCTCCGTGTGAGGCCCGCGAAGAGGCCTCTGTTGCACTCCCCAGCAGCAGTAGACCCGCTGAAAAAGGCATTGCATTAGCAGCTCCGTTTCCAGAAGCTGCGTCCACTGCATTTCAGCTGCCGTCTACTGAGAAAGCAGCTCCCGTGAAGACTGCCGTAGGGACGGCCGGGTCACTGGGTGCTTCCAGCACTGTGCCTCATTCGACTTCGCCAGCTGTCAGCATCGTCGGCACACTAAATGTGAAGAAACAGCAGAAAGAACAGAGGAAATGGCAAAAACAAGAGCAGCAGTATCAAGCGCATCAGCAGCCTGAGGGGAAAAAGACACTTTTGTCACTTGATTTGCAGAAAGCGCACGCTGTGAGTTTGAATTTTTGCCTAGCTGACATCGCGCGTCGTTGCTACACATGCGAATGCTATACACTATACCTCTAATCGGTACCTGTTGTAGCACTTTTAGCTGTCTTCATACCTGCCGTCACTCGTGAAAGTACGGTGGAATAAATGCTGCTTGCGCTGCTACGCCCTTTGCTACTGCTGCAGCAACGCATGCAGACAATTGATATTCAGAGGGGAACGGAGACTCCTGAAGGCCCTCTAACGGTAGTAAGTCAATCACTGTGCACTGCAACGTTATTTTCTTAATGAGTATCTTAGTTCGTCTCCACCTCATTCGTGAATTTCACACGTGTATGCTGACTATTCGCAGGTGCCCGACGAAGACTTGTTGGACCAACTGCATCGATTGTCCACGAAGATTCAAGCTCAAGAGGACGAAAAGGTAAACGCATTGGCTTTTTGGGTTTATCCAACTGTTGTTTTTTCGGTCCTGAAGGAAGCGTAGGGCCTGGGATCAATTCAGTATCGGAAGGGGCTTATTTTCAGCGTGGCTCGTCGGACAGTTCAGGTCTCAGAGCGTAGGACTTAGGGTTGAGGGTTCGGGATTTACGATGCAGCGTGTAATGGCGGAAGAGAGCTTCCAACTGGAGCAAATTCTCAAACGACAGTACCACGCGGATATCCGACAAAAGTCCGAGCAGAATAAGCAGCTGGCCCTTGCAAACCAAATCCTCCAAAAGCAGATTGTACGCCAACAAAAGCAGCATGGGTGTAAATAGGGCCGGACTTGCCTGCGGACTGAAGTCTCCAGAGATCATCAGCAGAGATTACGGTCTTGGGGCTCTATAGCTGCGGTTTGAACGAGCTAGAATGCCCTCAACCGAGGAGTAAAGGAGGCAGTGTAAGTAGGGCTTGCAGCATCGTAAGCTTCTGCGTTTGTGTGGGTTCAGGAAAAATTGAGTACGGAGTGTGAAGGTCTCCGTGGAGCAGTTGCGGTTGCCGAAGAGGTCTTATCAGATTTCTTTCACCGTCAAATGCGACCACAACTCGTGCTGTCGCCCGTCAGCCAAGTCAGCAGATAACCCGCTTTCTCCCTCAGGTGTACATGTAGTTAAGTGCACTTGCATGCTCCCGGAAACTTTCACGGCGTCATTATTGCTCTGTTCGGAATTGAGCGTTGTTGCAACCGAAGGTTTAGCAGCGGTCTGGTTCGAGGGACTCGGTTTGGTGCTTCGCTGTAGGAAGAGGAGCCTGCTTCGCCTCTTTCTTCGTATTCTACGGTCGAAGGGAGGTTCAACAAGTTATTTTTAGCCCTAAATAGAGCATTGACGGCAGAGAGGAGCACACTCGACACACCAACACGACAAGTAAAGCGGCACGTACAGTTTTGCGAAGCAGCATGCCAGCATGCGCAGTCAGGCGGTTCGTGTGTCATTTCGCCTGCATCTACACGCAGGCCAAATTGTGTAGTCGCCACAGGAACTTCAGCGCTACGTTGTGTATTCCGATCAGAGGTTTACGTATCAACGTCTGCTATCCCGTCACTGTTTCTTTGTGCAAGCAAGGGCAAAGAAGGCTAATTTCAAGACCTTAACAAGCTACTGTAACTTCCACGCCATTTTTTGTTGCAGGACCTGCAGCAGCGACTGGAAGCAGCAGCAGCGTTTTGCCGCGCAACCTCTGCCGCCGCTGTTGCTGCGGCCAGTCTCTCCCCCACATCTTCGGACAGGCCACAGCCGGACACACAGACTGTGATTTGGCCATCTGTGGGGCTCCTCCCTCGAGGTTTCTCTGTAACGGCTGCATTGCCAGAAATAGGAGCCGCAGCAGCAGCGACAGCAGCGGAAGGAGTTGGGTCTTTCAAAAAGGATGTGGTTTCCAGAAGGCCGCTCGCAGAGCCGGACGCCTCTCATCCTAGCAGCCAGGCCCAGTTGGAGAGTCTGAAGCAACAGATCGAAAGACTTCGCGAAAATTTAGGCGCGTTCACAGAGGGATTGCTCCATGCACACGAAAGTAAGATGGCCCTCTGGGGACAGCACGGTCATTCTGCGTTGGCAAGGGGCGCTCATAATAAAGAGACAGTGTTATACTGTGTGCTTCCCTTCATCCATATAAAGCCCACATGTATGCGCATATATGCATGTGTATGTACATGCATTCCAATCTTGAATTGCCTTGCCTTTCTGCATTTTCGCAGGGCACCTTCGGACGCACAAGTCTCTCAAAGTGACTGCAAAACCGGAACGGCACCCAGAAAAGGTGGAAGCCTCGAAATATGCGGAGGCTTCCCTCGCGAAACGAACATTTTCTCGGTCCCCGAAATCAGAAAATACGCAGTGTGAAGCACTAGAGAAAGAGTTCTCGGAGGCCAAACCGGCTGCAGTACCAACAGCCGCACCTGCAGCAGTAACAACAGCGACAGCGGAAAATATATCAAAAGCTGTTCCCGACAACATCAGCGCCACTAACACATCTGCAACGGGCAAAGCAAAGTCCCTATGGGGTGCTGCTACGAAGGCAGGGTACAGAGGGGCTTCTACGCTGCAGATGCCTTCGCAGGGCGAACGAGTGCGAGGCGCTGTTTTGCTCCCTGCTGCACCTCAGGGAAAGCAACAACATCAGAAGCAGCGCTCAAGCCCTTGCAATGCGGAAGGAACTTGGGGATATTGTCTGCCGCCTGGAGGGGGTGTCTTATTAGGGTCATGTTGTGAAAAGCCTCCAAAGTCTGGGGTGGTGCTTCCGCCTCTTCGGCAGCGGCAACAGAGTAGCAGGGGCCCCTGCACGCGGCAAAGGGTCCCTTCCGGGGGACACACCGTTCCTATGGGGCACTTTGGAGGGGTTCATCCCTCCGCATCTGCGGCTAGCTTACTGCCAGCCCTAAAACCTGCTGCTTCCGCCGCTGCTTCTGCCGCTTGTAGAGGGGGGTTGGTGGGCTCTGCGTCTGCAGTAGACCTCTCCGTTGTAGGGAGACCTTTGGGCCCTTCTCGAGTGGCTTCCACTTACCCAGTATCGATGTACGCAGGTCCCAGGTACGATCACTATACTGCTGCTGTTGGAGGCCTTCAAGGAGGACCGCTTTTGGGGCCCCTCCCTCTCCCAAGAAGGCTGCAAAAACAAGGCGTTGTACCGACGGCAGGAGTCAGGAAGCACTGGGCTGCCCCTTCTCGGAGCAACAGCAACAGTAGCGGCAAGGTGTTTAGTCGCACAAGGCGTAGTTGTTCTCCCATCAAAGAAAATAGTGTGCGGGGGACCCTAGAAGAAGAAGCGCCTGCTAACGGGTCCCCAGTTGCGGGAAACCCTTCGTATTTTCCCGGTGCACATCTGTGCATCGAGTCAAAAGTCAGCCCATCTGCAGCAGATGCTCGCGTGCGGGGCCCTCACGGAGCGCGTCTTAGGGGACCTGCCAGACAAGGCTGTGGAACCACAGGCACCTGGGGGTCAGTGGAGGTAGGGGGGTTCCAAGGGGTTTCAGACCCAGCCCTCAGAGGTGCTTCACTTTATGCTGTAACACCTCCCAGAGAGCTGTCACCTATAGGGATGCAAACGATGGATTGGGGTAGAGGTATAACACCTTCCTACGGTGAGGGTAAAGGAGCGCTCAGCATGGCCACCGCTGCTAACAGTGGTGCAGTGCGTCTTGAAGCTGCAGCAGCAGTAGCAGCAAGGTTGATCTCGCCCTCATCAGGGACCTTTGTAAGTTCCTATAGCCAGCCGCCAAGAGGAAAAAATTCCATGGAGGCAATGACGCATCTAAATCGCGCTCTACTGAACCAAAAACAACAACAGGCCTTCCTCACGGCACTCACGTCTCCTGCGGCAGCAACCGCATCAGCATCACGGTGCGACACCGGGACTGTACGTAGTCCGCTTAATGCATGCAGCCCTGTTGATTGCCGCTGTGCTACCCCTCTTTGTGGGAGATCTCTGCCGCTCTCTACTGTCCCGATGGGGCTTGGGGTACCCCTGGGGGATCCGCGTCCAGCTGCGGGGAAAGTCGGAGGCCCTTGGGGAGCCTGCAGTTTGCTCAGCCCTCTGTGCTATTCTAATCCTCCAGCCAAAAGCCCAAATAGTGGCCGCAGCAGCAGCAACATCCAAAACATACAAAGGCAAAAGGACGACGTAGGAGAATGGCCCCAGAAGAGGCTATAAAGCGCGTGCTCGTTTATCCTTGTGTGCAAGTTTCGTTAAATACTTATTGCTCCATACACGCTCAAATACTTGGTTTCTTTCCACAAGAGCCGCACGCAAACTCTGGACGGATCAAACAGGTAAAGAGCATCGTGTAGCTCTTGGTAGCCCCTAAGCCAGGGACGGCTCTCCCAAGTTGACCTATTCCTGAAGCCTAACCCACGAAGCTCCTACTAAAACAAAAACTCTACAGGGCCGCCCCTATTGGGGTCCCTCTGCGAATGGGGTGATCTCAGGGACTGTAGGCCAAAGAGGATCGACAATGTCCATGGCCTGTCTCATGTCAGGTGGTAAAGGCGCACATACACGCAGAGTGTCTTTTGTGGTGGGATGGACGCAGCACAGCTCAGCTGCATGCAGCAAGGGTCGATGGGAATCCCCGCAGAATCCCTTGTTAAGGCTCCTTTGGTGGGCGTCCGCAATGCGGTGGGCGCTGCAGAACACACTGCGGGATCCTGGTTTTCGAGCCGTTGAGGAGGCAAAAAAGGCTGAAGTTGTGGAGGCATCTCCATACAGAGGGTCCCCAATTATTGGGGTCTTTAGCATTTGAAGGTGCAGCCGAATTTGGTGAGTCCTGCCTGTTACAGGAGACGCTAGCACAACGCTCCACTTCCCATTAAATATAAGAGGCTTGAACAGAGTGACAGCCCCTCTTAGTTTTCCTGCAACGGCGTGAGTAGCAGACGCATGTACACTCCAGATCTGACGCGCACTCTGCATTCTTCGGCGGTCGCTGTGGAGCCTTCCAATGCAAGATGTGACTGTCATAGGGCCCGTTAGTCCTCCCCGTATGACGGCAAAATAAGTTTTTCTAACTTTTCTCTCCCTGAATTGTTGCCGCAAGCACGAAGCCGCAGTTGCACTCTTTGCAAGTAGCAGGACACCAGATGTCCCCTTGTCTAACCTGTGCACGACGGCCTCTGTCATGGGGTTCTCTGGGCCTTCAGAGAGATCCCCGAAGGACCGCTTAAAGAATCCCTTGCCCTCTGGGGGTGCACAGGTGCCCACCATTGTCTCAGGAAGTTGGTTAGGTTCCTTAGGAGGAGTGTAGTACGCGATAAGACGGTCTACAACCGAATCCGTGTTGGGCCTTTGTCCCAGTGATGCTGATGGACACGGTGGGATGCATGCGTGGCACAACACAGATATGCAAAAGTTCACGTTCAAAGATTGTCGAAGCGGCTCAGAGTATCAGCAGTGCTGCGAAAGAATCCTAACAGGGGCTCGGGGCAACGCCTTGGGAGTCACCACTGTACCTGGGACTGGCGAAGTTGGGTAAACAGGTACTCCTGCGGGTTTGTTCACTACAATAACCGCATCATCTTCATGCAGGAGTTCCATCCCACCAGCATATCTGCTGTAGCATTTAGTGTTTCTCCTTCCAGAAGTGAACACCCCACGGGTGCCCGCCCATCTCGATGTTGCCTGTGTCTGCAAGGCCCAACTGGGATTTGCGACATGTGCTACAAATGACCCTGGGAACGTGGTCATTCCTCCTGGTTTATGGCGGCGAACCCACGCAGTGCAGTAAATGGAAAGGATGAACAGCGGCACGGATAAGGCGGGGAGACGTCGGCAAGCATCCATTGGTTCTCGAGCATTACGCTGCGTCTAGAAACATGTTCGTGTCTCAAAATAGCCCCTCAAAGGTAGTTTGGACAAGAATGCATTCACTAGGGAAGAAGAGGTTTTCTTGTCAGGAAAACAGCACATGTTAGGAGTATTTTAAAGCAGGATCGAGCTCTGATCCGGCAACAGGCCGCACTTAGAAATGGTGTGAATGCCGAAGCAGAGGACAGGCCACACTTGAGGGCTCGAGCACCACAATTTTCGTCCCACACAAGACTGTTCAGTTGCTTTGAAGGGGAAAAGGCACTGCCGACAAGTGGTGAGCAACGTTCGTCTGCTTCTGCAGTCCAGCTGTTCGCACTTTTACCACCCTTATCTGTGTTCAGTAAACTTTCTGAGAAGGAAGAGGATATATGTTCGAAGATATACATTTTTAACAAATGTCCAAGCATTGTTTCCGTGCTAGGAGAACCGAGGGCCCCGTGGAGCCGAAGGCCTCATGCATTTTGCGAGGTGGCTGGCCTTTTAGATTGTGAAGTACAGACACAGAAGCTTGATGGAATGCAGTAGAGGCTTATATGTTTGATGCAACGCCGAAGTAATGCTGTGCTACCCTAAGCAGCTTCATCAGTATTAGAGGCATTTTAAATGGCCCGTGGTGCTAGCATAGGCTACAGGTGTCGCAGAAGCACCCTAGCATAAAGTTCCATCGACTCTATCTAATACAGCATGACCTAGATACTACAGAAACAAATTCCAGTAACTAAAGGAGACTAACACTGGTTCCTAGGAGAACAAGGAGCAGGGACCCTACCGGTCTTGCGCTGCAGGCATGGTGAGGGCAAAATGAATTAGACAACGGTGCAGTAAGGAACCCCCACCACAGGTCCACAATGGATTTTTTGCAAAAAACTGACCTGGATGATTCTATGAGAAAAAGGACGAAGGAGAGGTGCATCGCGCAGACGCATACGCAGCTAGTGCGGGAGGCTGCGAGTGTTACCCGTTGGAATAAGGTCCACTCAAGCGATTACAATGCTTACACGATACAGAAAAATGGGTGTACGGTGCTCCTGAGTGAATGATCAGCTAGACCGGGTGCTGGGAGAAACAGGTGCATCGACAGGGGAGCGGGTGTGGACCAGCATGGATGACGGGCTGCAGAAAGTACCCCTCCTGTGCCTGGTTCCAGACCACCACGACTTTCCCATCGACTCGTTTGTACTCTTTACTTTCTTGGATTAGGTATTCTTATCGGGAATGTGGCCGAGTCCTCCGCGGCAAAATTCCTAGGGAGCGGATCCCCTGGCGACCCCGCCCCTGACCATGATTCCAGGACTTTGATGCGCTGTACCGAAATTGGAAAAATCGATCACGATCGGCGTGGCAAGATTATGGAGGCGTTGGAGGAGAGATTAGCAGCAGGGTTGCAGCGCGAATTGAAGCAGGTATGCGTTCTGCTTAATCGAGCACACATGACTGCAGCTCCTTTCACACCAAAATCCTTTCTTCTTAACAGCGCCACGGCTACATCGCATGCCACGCGCTCTACTGCAAGAGCGTGTGGATCAGGACCTTGCCACGCCTTAGGATATACACAGCCTAATTAAGTGGAACGGAGCATCTTGCCAATCGATGTGATTCTACTACCTATGAAAAGATTCTAGGGTAAAAGTATATCCGTAGTCCCCACAGTAACTAATAGAGCGAAGTAAGCGTTAGAAGTAGCTTTATCTTGGCTGGAAAAGAGCAGCCCGAGTTACTGCAAGGTGTGCTAGACGCTTAGCGGAGCAGACAGTGCATTCTTCAGTGTGCCACACAGTCAGAGCGTACCTTGTTCAATTGCGAAAACATGGTGCGGTGGGGAGTAAGACAGAATTTTTTGCCAAGATTAATATTAAGAAAATGTGGCACGCCTCAGGGAATTTTCTTCAGACAGGCAAGCGTGGGGGCAAGTGGAGTCCCGCTAGGGCCTCGACCTCTGTAGCTACTTCGCACGAAAGCGAAGTAGCTACATGCCAAGGAGGCTATAAGCACCGTTCTTGTCTTCATTTTCCTTTCCCTTAGGCTGAACAACAACATCTTGCTTTGCGCCTGTTTTGGTAGCTTTCTCAGAATCACTCTTTGATCAGGGAACGGGTCGTGGGACAGTCGCCAGGACGCCACCCCGTAGCCAATGCTTCCAGGGAAACCGTGCTAGCATTACAAGTTCTCTTCGGTTCGTTCACATTGCCTAGAAGCCTTTATAATTAGTGTGCAGCTTTTACGGATTTGGTGGAGAGAGTTAAGCGGTGTTCACCTCCTGCATAGCATGCCTCGTTGGTTGTATCGATGCATTATTGTTCCACTAGGGCAGCAATAGCAGCGTAAAATCTTGCTTTTGTCACTCTCATAGTTCTTGGACAGTAATACTTTGCGATGCCTCTCTCAGTCTCACTGCATCTGTACCGCATGGCACTACTATGTTGCGCCCGTAGAACCCCAAAAGATTGTTTTTCTAAACATAATAAGCATTATTAGAGAAGCTATAGCTAGGGAAATCTGGATCTTGCAGCACATTTGGCCTGGCGTGTTCGTTTGGAAGGCCAGGGATTGCGGCTAGCTGTGTCACCGGTGCAGCGTGGGGAGACTCTCGCATACCGAGGGAGACCGGAGGCCCTGGGAAGGCCATGGCTTTAATATTTTTGCTTTTAAGGGTCTACTCGGGTTTCATTGTTTTTACTGGACTTGCAAGTAGCTATGTAGCGAGGAGGGAAACCATGTCGAAATGCGGCCGGGTCGCCATAACTACAGGAACGTTTGCAGTCCCAGACATAAAGCCTGATACAGTTCCAAAGCGCTCTAAGCATGATATGTTGCAGGAACCACGTTTCTTTGCGCCTCTGCTTTCGAGTGTTCGTCAGCGGCTGTAGTGCACAGCGCCTTCAGCTGCAACTACTCTGCTACCTGGCCCACGAGTAGGGCCCCTTATGAAAAACCTTTTACCTTCGACGCATCTCTTATGAAGCAGATGACCAAATATCAACAAATGTAATCATCTTCTCAAGGTTTGAAACTGATTTTCCTTAAGAGTCCCCCGACTCCCGGTTCTTGTTTTCTTGGCCCTGTGGGGCGGTGTCCCCCATCAGTGCCGGCGCTATCGCCAGCCCCGATCTCAGGGTATTCACACACACGTCTAGTTTACACATGCTAGTTTGCTGATAAATTGGGATACTTCGTTACTACGTGCCCTCGTTTAGCCCGTTAACCTCTAATAGGTCACTGGCTAGCTATCTTCTTAAGGTCACCAGCAATCCCTATTGTGGTACCTGCACACTACAGCGGCAGTCACATCTTCTGCTCTCTAGTTATTTTTGTAACATCACCTGCATGTGCTCCGTCACTCCTTTTTACTGCCAAGTCTCCTCGTGTACTTTCAGTCGTACTGTGGAAGCGTGTACTTTCAGTTAAAGCCATTAGTAATGCCACCATGTCACGCTGGTAGTATATAATTATGTTTGCATGATTATGTATCCGCATCATTTTTTCTTCTTCTTGCTTAGGCCCCAATTTGCCCTCTAAGCTTCTGCAACTTAGGTCCTACCCGTACCTAAATTGTAGTTGTTGCGAATCCCCTCTTTGTCGTAGTCCAGCTGTGACACTTTAATTAGATGCGTATTTCCCGATTGCCTGAACCATCATGCTTGTCAACCATGGTAGCCTGAGCGCAGATCGGAGGAGAGGTAGGACACATCCACCAAGTAGCTCACAATTTCGGTATTGCTCGCTTGTTGGAGATGATCTTGTGGCATCGGGTTTATGGTGGCCTCGTTACTTAACTGGAGAAGAAATAGTGAAATGTTGTGGTCTTCCGGGCGCCTTGATGGCAGCTCTACAAGTAAGCTGTCTGGGAACACTTTCTTCTGCACCTTTGAGACATCAAGTACCTGCTCGCGAGCGGTAGGGATCTTCTGACTGCGGCTACTGCTGAATCTGGGCATAGTTGGGGGTGGCGGTTCACAATCGCAACTCGTACTCGCCTGTTTCTCTTTGCAGGAAGGTGGGACTGTTGGTGGCAATGCGGATTTGTACAGTATGGATATACCTACAGTACTCGGCCAGAATACGCTCTAGGAGCCCTTACGGCCCCTCATACAGTTACATTGTTGTAGAGTCAACTTGCAATGAGCCAGGACGGTGATGAGACAAGGCAATGCCCCCCCCAGAAAAGTGCTATCCTGTTCCTGGCCTAGTATTTCCTTGATTATCACCCAGTCGTTGGCCCTGTGGTGCTCCTTGTTTCGTGTGCGGAAAAGGCGGAGGGAGGAGTCTGCTGTTGTCATCCTGATCATTTGTCGTGCCAGCGTGTTGTAGACCTCCTAGGGACGAGTTATCAAGGTTTTCTGTGGGCGCTTTTTCCGCTCGCCCTTTTTTTTTCTTCGTGTCATTGGAAAATCATACCACCGGACATATGTTCTAAGTTCACCGTAGTGGGATTGCAAAACCACCTGGTGGTCATTAGGCCAATCTAGCCCTAGGACGCAGCCATACGAAGTATGTTCTAGAGACGACACCGCCATTAGCGTTCCCCTACTCACCACATACTGAGTCCCGTCACTACGCTGTCTATATAGAGTGGCTGTTCATTGGATACAGTGAATGAATGGGTTCGGCTTGTGCGAACGACGCAGTTATTGGCTCAGCCGCTGATCGTCGGTTAAACTAATGAAACTGCGCGAAGTCCTCATGGCGAGAAGCCCTTACGTCTGTGCTCTAGTATCTTAAATGCAAGTTTTGCTGTCATATTTGGACTGCCGAATGCCGCCTGGCACTCAGCCAACGCTTCCGTATTCAGGTGTTGAGATCACCAGTTCATGGTGGCGTTTGCTCCTCCAGCACCTAGGGGTTCATGAGTTCCGCCCTCATCATCAGAATCACGGCTTTTTACGTTCAGTACTTGCAGTAGCTATCTCGCTGCCTCTACACACAATTCTACCCTTGTCATCAGAATTTTGGCTGTTCACGCTGTTAGTGCTTGGAGCAGCTACCTAGCCCTTTTCTAGACGCTATCTCACTGCCTTTACAGACAACACAATGTAGGTTCATTTGTTGGTTTCTACCCAGTGGGCGTTCCCTGTATCTCGTATTAGGATCTTCTGTTTCCTGCTAGAAACGACTTACATGTCCTTCAGCCGACAGCGCGCATACAGTGGCAGCTTCTGATGCCCCTTGAGCTTAGGATGTTCGCCCCTCATGACTATTTTGCGGCGCCGCTGATGCTACCGTTGTCCAGTCCTCTTGAATATCCGAAGGCTACTGGTCAGCACTTTATTTGTGCTTTTCTCGTTGCTTCGGACGAGTAGCACAATTCTTGGTGTCATCGCCAGCATTTCTACACTGTCCACAGGTATCCTCGAGCCCGCACACTCTCTGTAGTGCGCAGGCACTACAATCGGGCTCGCAGCTCGCCAGCCAGAGTAACTAGCTGGTGGCTTATAAGAGCAGAACGAGCGCAGAAACTCTACTAATAGCGAATCAGGGCAATTTATTAGGATAGCATGTGTAAATTAGAAGTGTCCGTAAATACCCTAATGTTGGGGCTGGCGCTAACGCCGGCATCGGTGCGTTAATGTCATCATTCTAATAGACATGATGCACTCATGTTTAGGGCCACTACGACTCTGCAGGTATCAACGCAGTCGCCATACTGCAGGGATCGCCATGTGTGTTCAGCCAGGACCTGAGACCTATTAGGCACCTCCTCACAAGGAAGTCTGAAAAGAAGCGCCGGCGCTTGAAGCTCCCTCAGCTGGCACATAGATACAGAAGCACCGCCTCCCAAAAGCCCAATGTAACTTCCGACAGAAGTGCGCAGTATCCAATATACCGCTCAACGGGGGCTGCGGGTGCACCAGGTGGGCTTTGAAAATGCTTCGAATAGTACAACTTGCCCCAACTTCTAATGTCGCTACAGACCAAGCAGGCTAACTCAGAAAACCATCTCGATTGCTAGGAGCCACTGAAGTTCAGTGCTCGCCACGCGCTCAGGAGCCCTTTCTCAGTACCGGAGGGGCGAAGGCTCTTTAGGAAGAGATACTGAGGAACAAAATCCATCCAATTTAATTTAAAAAGCAATACATACACAAATTTTAGACGCTGGAGCTGGAATGAATAAATCAAGTGTAGCCACCGCGCATGCGCTGCTGGGACTGGATCGGTCTTTTCTACTCATACAATAATCCGAAAAGTACTTGTTTCAAAATTGATGCTATTAAGTAATATTTAGTAATGTGCAGTAGCGGAAGGACAGGCGAAGTTGTAACATGGGGAGGGCTTGCGCCTTTGTTCCTCGCCAACGGTGGTGTGCTGGGCGGTCTGTCATTTCTACTCATTTCCCTCATCTTTAACCGTTGATTTGTTCAGTTAACATATATAATATTGTCTTGGCTGTGCAGGCTACACGACCTGCTCAGATTGTCTCTGACACAGCCTTTTTGCAAGCCTCCACTCGGCTCTGTCTGCTGTCCTACCGCTTTTGGCGTTTGGCTGACGGACCCAACGCCACCGTACAGTTCTTTGTTCAACATCACCTTGATCCCACTCCACAATGTTTTTCCTCTCCCCCTGCCTCCTCCGTAGTCGAAGTAAACGTTTGCTTGTGCAGCTGAAGAGCGCCGCGCTGTCCAACTTCTTCTATATGACCCACAAATCTCCCACAAAAAAAAATACAAGAATCGCGCTAAGAAAGCATGATCCTAGGGCCGGAAAGCATGTGTGAGCGAACCTCTGCGCACTTGAAGAATGCTTAAATGGGAGTTAAAATACGCTCGTAATTCGGAGAGTTCGTGGACACGCAAGCCTCCACACCTTTTGGACTGAAATCTCACCTTGGCTGCTTTGGTGTATGTGCAGCCTCACGGGATTGGGCGTGCTTACATTTTGTGCAGCCTGTTGTGAGGTCTACATTGCAAGGCCCACAAGAGATGATCCCTTTCATTTAGTTTCTGTCTTGCGCCTACTCCTGCGTCTTAGGATGTTCTATGAAACGCGGCAGCCGGCTGATAGCCCGAAGAAGCGTTTAAGTCTTCACCTGCAGAAGTATATCCATTGGACAGGCAGGAACATGAAACTGATGGCGAGGCGGGTCGAGCGGGCCTGGGAATACGGAGCCTTCCAAAAGTATTTTGATGAGAAATACCCAACTCTCACAGATTCAAGGGGAAGGTCAGCCTGTGAAACCCTGGACCTTGCTGCTGCCGCCTGTACTCTCCTTGGATTTTCGGGTACTCGCTGCTTGCTCCGAGTTCCTGGCAATGTCGAACGTTGCTGTCCTAGCTTTTACCCTGAACTTTAAAATGTACATTTTTTTGTGACTCAGGAGTTTGCCGCGCATGAAATAACGGAAGGTGTGTTGGTGCGCCTGACTTGGATTGGAATGGCGTTCGGTGCTGCTGTGCGGCGACATACACAAATAACTGAAATCGTGTTCGGCGCTGTCAGCGTAGCGACAGCCAGAAATACAAGCCAGTAGTTGGAAGTAGCTGATGCAGTGGAGGTTGGGAGTAGCTGGCGCCGTGGAAGCAGCACACAGCGCACATCGTGGCAGCGTTGGTGTCGAAGGCGGACAGCGCTGTGGGTGAATAACGGAGTCGGCGGACGATGCTACTGCTGACGGGAGTTGTTTTGTTTTGCGTAAATTTGAATGGGTATTTCGTTGTGTTTTCACATAGACGTACACATGCAGACATAAGCATGCCAACTCATGCAGCGTTTCTCAAGATATTTTCACGAATTTGCATCGCCACAGATACGAATGAGTAGGTCACAATGTACGCCCACAAAAAGTGTATAGAGTCGCACTGACGCACTCTCAAAATTCGCCGTACGAAGAGCGACTACAGCATTAAAATGAACAAGCAGCAGGCGATCCCCGACAGAACCACACGCCAATTTGACAGTACTGCTGTGGATACGTTGCGGGTCTTAAAAGTAGGGAAAACGCGGGCTGCGCTAACACCGAACATGGAAGGAAACAAGTTTGCGCATACCTGAAATTGGACCGGCTGACAGAAAGCCTACAGAGGGCAGGGTGCTGGAGTCAGAAAAATGCCGCTTTCCGTCCCTACGAAGGCACTGCAGCTACCTAACGCAGCTTTCGTTGGCGCACGTAGCGCATCCCCATTTGACGCATCACCCTAACTGTCGATTGTAGGGATACAGCGCAGAGTAATAATCTGGCCAGCCTGGGCAGTGTGAGGCCAGCCCAGGCAACGCGTGACCAGCCTGTCCGCTTTAGTTTTTACGTTGCGCTTTCGTCTATCCCCAATCCGCTGCACTGAGTATTTCCTGCGCATTTCGAGGGTAGATAATTCCCAACGTCGCAGCAATTTCTGAAGGTTACTGGGGTCTGGAATCAGCATGGGATTGAGCTTGTATGAAAAAGCTGCCCATACTCGAAAATAGCAGGTCAACGCTTCGACATGCGTCTGCAGAATCCAGCAACACCAGCGGTTGGCCAACAGGGTATTCGGTTGTGAACGGATCAGAATTGTTCAATATTAACTCGTGGTACCTAACCAGTCGGTGTGAAGTCACGGGACATGTCATTACGTGCTGCACCCGGCACTCCACCAGTTTTTCTAGAGTAGCTACACAGGTATCCACAAGAGAACGAGCCGGTCTATGGCGTCCGCCTCCAGTGCTTTGAACCAACGAGTGAGCCAAGAGATAGGCAAGAGTTCCTGCGGCTTTCGTTCCACGGATGAGACTCGCCAATTGCAATGCTGCCTCCTCCTCAGTGGAACCAAGACGTGGGGGCGGCAGGAGCTGTGCTGAGAGTAGCGCTCGCGCCAATGAAAAATGATGACGTGTAGTCGCTGTGAGACATCCACGAATGCATTCACCTTCCAACCATTCCTCAAGGTCACTGCTTTGTAAGAATGCCTGAATGGCTGCGTTAATCATGTGTGCTTGACTTGTGTGAATAAGCACAGTCATGCATGACAATTCAACAGCCGCAAGCTCTAGCACTGCTGCGCAAAGACGAATAGCGTCTTCACTCTCTAAGACTTCCAAAACAGCTTCCATCATACGTGCCAGGTCCACTAAAGTCTTCAAGGCTTCCGTGAGAGCCTGGTCCTCTTCAGAAAGGTTGAACAGAGATGGCTGAAGTCTGTAGAGGTTGTGGAATTGGGACCGTCTATACCAAGGTGTCAAGCCCGAGCGCAGTCTGTGACCCGGGACCGCAGCGGAGGTGCCGGCTTCCAACACACCAGCAGCAGCCCCTTCCTGCTGGGAAGCATCCACTTCGTCACCCTCACGCGGACGCATGTAAACCCCGCCACTCGGCCATCCAGGAGCTTGCAATGTTTCCGCAGGGTTGGAGAGCGCGGAAGGGGCCTCCTCAACTTGACTTCTCCCAGCTGCATCCATGGCACTACTGTCACTGTACGCTTCCAACATGTCCGTGTTTGAGCTGTGATGGGAACCGCATGGCGGCAAAAATTCTCCTTCATCAGCTACGCGCCTTATTACGCGTCCTGCTCCTTCTGCTAACCAGCGGAAGCACTGAAAAACGACGAACGTAAGGAGCAAAACTTCAAGCAAAATTAACGCCTTCATCGACGTGACAGTGTATGCACCACTATGCAGCGTCTTCAACTCCGAAGGCGCATGCCGAAATAGCGGCGATTCAAGAAACACCGACCGGCCTGTTGGGGGCTCAACATCAGTGGTCCCACCTCCTCCTTCGTTTCGGAAGAGCGGGAAGGGCGCAGAAGAGGGGACTGCAGCGTCTGAATGTGAGTAGCTGCCGGTCAGCATCTCCATAGAAGAAAAAGGAGCGAAAGAAGGATCGAAAGGCTCGACAAAACTAAAGGCGTGCAACTCAAGATTTGGCAGCAGTTCTGCTTTCATAAAGTTTTTCTGCCCTTCTCGTAAGCAGCGTGGCATACAAGGGCTTCGAATTTGCAGGCTGCAATCCTACTTAATGCCCGAGATTTTATCCGGCTCAGTTTCCCCCAGGTGCACACAGCTTCCTCTAGGTAACTCCGACCCCTTATGTCATCAAGGAGCAGGAGCAATACAAAATTATTTGGTGCTGGTTCTCGATATTTCTGGGGGCCTATCAAGGCGGACAGCCTTTTTTTGCTGCGGCGCCTCAGGAGAAGGCCTTCAGTCAAACCTGCCCATGCCACTGGTTTCACCTGCGTCTTGTGTCGAGTGGGGACAGCACGCTGATTACAAACTCACACTTTACTAGAAAGGCTTCTTTGAAGCACATATCCATCGATTTGCGGATTTTTGAATTGGATCTCACCGCGCGAAGCACCGCGTCAAGTGTTGAGTAGTTACTATGAAATGCGATCCCAGAAGCAGTTGCTTGGCTGTACGATAAGCTCCTGAAGAAAACTGTTAAGTTATGCTCTACGGTCAGCTTGACAAAAATGGGAGAAAATGGTCAACGAAGACGTTTGGTCCCTCACTCGAATCGCAATGGCAAATGATCGTGCACTCGAACTGAACGTTGAGCTGCTCCACGTGATTCTTACTCTGGTCCGTCGACATTACTTAGGTGTATATTTTGCAACCACATAATCTTGATGATGCTTGGAAAAAAGCAAAATATACTGATCTGATGGTTCCGGAATTCACCTTATGGACACTGAGTCCTGTCGATGAGCTTACTGCACGATCAAGCGGCATGCTTGCTGTTGTTGAAAGCCCCAGTCCCCAGATCATTTCGCTCAAACGTTAATGCCTGGAAAGCGAAAGTGCGTAAGTTTAATTGCCTCATCTTCCAATAATTTTCAGTGGATTACCTATTCAATTTGGGGACGAATACCGCTGGTAAAGAGAACAACCAAAATGAGGGCATCACTTCAACCTTCTTCTTCTTTCGTCACTTCCCGAAAAACGTATAGTCGATATAAGTGGAAACCTCTATCTCGACTGAAACTATGGCAGCGTGCTGCTCTGGTGTCATACCCCTGAATGTGCGATTCAATAATGAACGCAACTGAGGTCGTAATTCTAGAGGGGCCAATGGCAATTCTGGCGAAGCAGAGAACCTGGAGAAAAAGGCAAACTCACTTCTACAATCAGGCAGCACTAGGCTCGAGCAGTGTCCACGAAGAGTGCTTTTTCCAAACCCATGGAGAAAAGGCACGAGACTCTGCTAAAGTATGCCTTCAAAACTAATTAGACACAGGAAAAAGACATGGGACCTAATGTGAGAAACGGAACACTGCGTTTTTTGCGTGTCCGTGAACAATAGATTACGCTTAGCGCGCATCGCTTGGCATCTGTTCGTGTTATCATTTACTTTCAAATCCTTTACTGTGACTTTATTTGCTCGTGCACAGACGCTTTCTGCACAGGTTAGAGGCGGTGTTGGCATCGCTGCCGCGCATTTTCTGAGTTACGAAATCCCACTGTACCACTGTAGTGCTTTTCTGGTTCCTTTTTCCAGTCTTAACACTAGTAATAACCCGCGTTTTTTGGCAGAGCCAATCAGTTGATGACCAAGCCGTGTTCAGGCTCAAATGAATGCAGTGATGTGTACGCGTTGTCTCAAGAGCAACTACCATCTCTGCAACCCAAGGAAAGAGCGGCAACAAAAGGAACCACAGAAAGAGTGTCACCTTGCGAATTGCCACTTTGTGCTTTTCTATTCCGTGCCAATATGAAGGCGCAAACAAAAACCAAGATATATCTGTTGCGTTCAGCTTATTTGTCACAGTCCATATCATGCAACTGCCAGCTTTACTGCTCTTCCCTCCATGAATAAGAACAATCACTTCCACAGACTGTTCCGAGCGCCTCAACTGCACCGGCAAAGTTCAGGTGACCTTGTACGCTATCTCGGGATTCAGCTTAGACAAAATTCGCTCCCTTGTAATTGCCTTTTGAGTGCTTCGCTGGTCGAAAGGTGGCCTAAGAGCAAAATGGCCGCGGCCACGCATTGTCCTTATTCCACAGCATCACTTAGTGCCTTGTAACATCCCATTTTGGATGTGTTTCGATCTGCACCTTTGAAGCACATGGCTACTAGGTACTCGAACTGCAAAGAGGTGTTCTCGTACTGAAGCTTCCGCGGAGTCTGGAGTCCTGTTGAGGTGTATTCACCTAGCAATTGCCACCTGAGGTGCCTAGAGGTACTTGCGCCACATAGGCCTTTTAATGTATGATGTGGCCGAAATATTTCTCGTGTGCGATCAAGATGAAGTACAGCAAAGAGCAGTGTATGAAGCGCTATTCTCATTCTCAGTGAAGTCTAACTGCAGACTCCGCCTGTTTGCATCCGAGTTAGTGCATCTTGATGGGCTCGTCACGCACGTGTTGAAAGAGAGTGGTTGTTCGCATCCGAGCTAGTGCATCTTGACGGACTCGTCACGCAAGTATTGGTAAAGAGTGGCATTTATGCCTGAGGTTTCCTTACTACCTACTTTCACATATATTACAAAGCTTGATTACTTCTTCTGTCTAGTTTTGTCCCGGGTTAGTCCCTTCAGGTGATTCGTCTAAGCGTCAGGGTAGCTGTGGTGGATGTGCTTCACACATTTATGTCATGGCAGACAGAGCATAGCTCGTACTGAAGCTGAATAAGCGCGAGCCGATACCCCCATTAGAAAGTGTGTGTAACAGAGGCCTTGGTCTGCTTAAACAGACTCTGTAAGGGGGGGCAGCGCCGAAGCTGTCATGACCCAAGAAGATTCGTAGCAGGAGCCCGGTATTGACATGCTTAGTAAGTGGAGCAATGCTGACCTTGCGAAGCTAAGCGACTAAAGCTGGAGGCAGCTGCACAGAAGGCTTAGAGAGCATAGCACGCATGCGCAAACGCTGTGCTATGACTGAACAATCACAGCGACGTAGTGTTTCAGCACAGACACGAGCCATTTGTATTTGCTTAATGGAGATATATCGCTACGTCGTCTACACCCCAAGAAGCTGAGCACGGGTCCGCATTCTTTGGCATTGTGCTGCAATTGTGATGCCGAAATGGAAAAGGCAACATTGACGGGAGCGAAAGCTAACAGACCTCCCAAAAGCCATCAAGAGCGCCGATCCCGTGTGATGCTGCTCTATTTCAACTGGTACCTACAGTAGTAGAAGTTAAAAGGCTGTGCATTTTGCTGCCTCATCAGTGTATTGAATTATGACTGACTGAGAGTCTGTCAGGATACGAGTGGCCGCAGCTGTCCACTCCACGCCTCGCGCATATCTTAACATTTGGTAATTAGTGGCTGGTGTGCACCTCAGGGGGTCCTTAGAGTGAGGCATTCGCACTCACTTGGCTGGCCCTCTGAAGGAAATTGAAATACCATTTTCATGCATTGTAAGTAGACGCATGCGTCGCAGGCTTTGCATTTTACTCACTTGAGGGCACCAATTCCATGACCCTTAAGGAGGTTGTACCTTAGGCAATGCTGCGCGTTGTGTAGGCGTCAACTCGTCTCTTACTTGTCCACACTATCTTGCCGTTAATTTTCACATAGATGCTTTCGCCTACGCTTATTTGTGAACTAGAGTGGAAGCTGCAGACGAAACAATATGCATCCCTACCTTCCCATTTGTCGAAAAAGTGGACCCGGGCCTTGACCTTCAGTTTGTTGTGTGTTGGTAAATCCAAATAGGCAGCATGGACAGTCTTCCCTGCCAGTTTGCTTTGGTTTTTTGTTCCATGCAGTTAAGAAACTATTGACACAATCACTCGCACCAGTGGCCTCCAAGAAAGGTGTCCGACGACCCTTCACAAAAGCTGGTAGACTACGGTAACGAGAAATGCCTCTCATGGTGAATGAGAATAGCGTGGGACTTCGCTTTACTGTGTAAGACCAGATGCCGTCCAATGGTCTGCCGTCCTGAAACGTGCTCAGCCGAGACAAATGCCTTAAAGCGAGTTTGGTCAATACTTCAAAAATGACTGTGGAAGGGGCGGAAGATGAATCACCACTCACCACTCGTTGACACTAGCTGATGAAAGCGGAGCATCTGATGACAAAAACCCCTCAACGTTGGTAGGTCCTAACTGAACAAGGCGCGTTGCATCATTAATGGAAATCAGATGTGCCTTAACACCCGACAGTATCAGCGTTGAGCCGTCCCGATATGCTGTCACAGGGCCTACGGCTCTCGTCGTCAACTGCACAGCCGAGCTTCGTCACAACACAACTGCATTCAGGCGCACCTCTTTGAATTCGGTCGAAGAGAACTATGTTAGCAACAAACTGAGGATTTGAGCGCCCAAAAAGATTCGATCTTGGTGAAAAAGCGGCTATAAGCGAGCGTTCTGCTGTCCCACTTTTTACAGAAGCCTGAACGCGCACCCCCTGTGCATAGAGGACGCATGGCTTCCGATGGGATAAAAATGCGAAAACAATGGCGAATAATGTACGTGCATGCATTGTTGTTGTCGTTCAGGGCAAAGAGCAAATTTGGGACTGAACAATTTTACAGATGCAATAGTAGGTTTCAGCAGGAGTGTACATACGCCATGGTGCCTCAGGTGTCCTTTGTTGCTGTGCAGCAATGTAAATTACTTGAAGAAACCTTGGTACGTCGTACAGTTCTTGAGACATGCTCCTTTACAGTTTTTAAAGCTTATATAGTGAAAGGGACGCTATTCGATCATTGAGTTTCGGCGGTACTGAGGCATCAGCTAGTTTCGCGACGAGAACTATGGAGCCTCCACGCAAGCAGGCATGAGAATTCCAACTATCAAGTTGAAAGCCTTAAGCTTTCCAGATGTTTGTTGACGAATTCCTTTGAATGCTTATTTGATGCGCGGCTTTTCAGTGGTTAAAGTCGTTTACCTGCCTGTCTGTGTAAATATTCGCCGCTCCCCTTTCATGGACTGATTCGTGTGAAGACAATGAAGACTGTAGAATAAGCAGCCGTCCTCTATTTTTTCAGAAATCGCTGTATGCAGTGAAGCTTTGAGAGGGAAATTTGGGTGCTGCACCGATAGCTTTTGATCAGAAGGTAAGGTCTCAAAATGCTAAAAACATCAGGGAAGGCCCCTTTTATTAATGGATGAAGGGAATTTCACCTCAGATGATGCTATTCTGGATTTTGCGTCCCAAATGCTACTGTTTGAGGCGTTTCCTGTACATTTGCTAATCTTCGACTTATACGGATGGGCAGTCTGAATACTTCATGGCAAATGGAAGAACCATTTTTGTGTCCACGCCGCTAGGAGCACCTTACTAAGAGCGGCGAGCTCTACTGCGCAGGAATAAGAAGCGAAAATGGGACTTCTTCAGTCTCCGTCCTTGCTTCTACCTGGAGAGCCAGCTGGCTCATCTTTACCTGTACGGTGCACATTTTGCAGTAGTTGAACTTCACGTAACTGCTCGTCCTATACTGGAACAGAGAAGGAATCGAACCTTGCCACTTTTTTGTTGCTCCGACGAAGAAGTTCAATAATTTTACTTCGGGGCGTTTGCTGAGTGAGTGGTTGCCCAAATCGCACCTCGACCCCACTCTGCTGCGGTTGCTGAGATGCAAAATGCCTCACATTCCTCTAGAGTGTAATGTTAGTGGGCTTCCACTAGAAACTTGTAGCTTTGAGTGTTCCGTCTTGTTACTGCATTTTTCGTGGGGAAGGAAACACTGCTGCACGCGTCCATAATATTCAAGCACTGTCGAAGTCTCGTAGCTCAAGATTATGTTGGCACATTTTACATTATATTTGTGCGTATTAAGCTATAAAAAAACATTTACCGCTTTCTCAAAGGTTTGAGTGGCTCATACGCCTACACAAAACCACCCATTACTGCTCACGGGCAGCCTTCAGTGTCAAATTGAACAACACGCGTCTGGGGCCTGCCGACCCCATAGAATCAGTCGAAATAAGACATAATGAATTATATGAAGTATACATTTCTTAGCCTCAGGTATTTTGAACCGGACATCCTGCACTAGACCCTCTGCAGAAGTGTGCCTGACCAGCCGTACCATCCAGGGGCGCTCATTTCAGCACGTGAGTGTCGGCAGCGGTTTTCTGTTTGGCTTGGGGCAGCGGATCCCCCAACACATAATTTACATCGCATAAATGCTAAATGGTTTTAAAATGACCTCTTTAGGATTCGAAATGAACGACTTTGGAGCTTGAAATTTGTTTTTTGAGCCCGTAGTAGGGTAGCAACAAGGCCCTGTACTTTCTCCAACGGCCACTGCGGTCCCATGTCTAGAAATTCAGCGGCAAACGCCTGCTCGTATATTTGTTTCTTAATCGGATAGTGAAGCATGTGGCCGTTGTCAGAGAGCCAGGGTCGGTTCGGCCAACTGGTTGTGCTGGCTCTGTGGGTCATGCCAACGGAGGGGATGTCTACGCAAAACACACAACTTCATTCCCAGCATCTTGGCAAGGACAGCAATGGATTACAAAGATACACTAAATTACAGGGGTATGGCGATACGTCTCTGAGTACCGTTGGATCGTTCGCACTCTACTATACCCCTGCAGAGGAACCAATCACTAGCGGTGAGTCCACACCAGAGTTTCAACAACAGAAGCGCGTCAATGCAATCAGCGTGGAATCACCTGTTTCTGATGCATTATGCGGTTTCTAGCTCTCGCTGCTTTCGCGCACGATTCGGCAGAGTGGAGGCTAGAAAGCAACACAGGGGCAAATCACATTGAGCGCAGCTCCTGGCAAATGTACAGCAGGCACCTGTACTTAAAAAGCTAGTAAGTAGAACAAATGAATATGTGCTCTTATGAAATTTCAGGGCATAAGCATGAACTTGAGAAGCATGACAATGAAGAGTTTTCGGGAGTTCAACTGGCAAGCTGTGAGGCTCCCTTAAGCTGCCCTCTGCTCCAACTGTCTCCAAATAGATGCGACACAGTTATCATACCTCTACTGGTCCCACTTATAGTGAAGACTTGCATATGAGCGTGTGCATTCGGTGTATCTTCAGCCCGGAGCGTTCAGCCGGAAGCCCAAAACCAAATAGATGACATTTTACATAACGGTGCGTTATATTCCTCCAGCTATTTTAAAGCATTTATGCAGGTGGACCCTTGTAATATGGTGATTACTGCGGGAATTCCTCACGTTTGCCTGCGCGTTTGTGTGCTTATTGTAGAAATTTGCCGCATATGTGTTGTTTTTGCTCCGTAATTAGCTGAGATCCCGCTTGAGGTTCGAAATACTGCTTTAAAGAGCAAGGAAATTCGTGCCCTAGGCATCCTCCTGCGAACAGTGAGGACATTTATAAGCAAAACTACGCTTAAAAATCGGTTTTTGGTCATATCGTCGTATTACAAGTTGTATTCCCTGTTTCGAGCATGCGCCGTTGCTTATGGCCTTGGCTTCCTCTTTAGCAACGTGAACCAAATTGCAGGTGCGCACTCAAGCCTACATTTACTATCACCTTTTTAAAACAAAGAATACTTTCAAGGGGAACTGCGATATATGAGTTGCCGAAGTAGTTGTTCGCTTAATGGAGGGTCCTGCAGCGCTTCATCACTTGCAACTGTTATGACCAGGTCTCGCAAATATTGTTGTTGGGACATTGACAAGCCTTTTCTTGAACCGTTGGATGCATAATGTCTACGCCGGAATTATATCTGGGGCGAACCTTCCAGATAAAGTGGAGAACAGTTTGTCTACGTTCATTCGGAATGACAGGAAACGCATTGATAGCTTCACGCATTCAAGCATAATTGCTTCCATCAAAGAAGCGGTAGGGCTGCTGTAGACAATTGGAGGGCTTTTCCTGTCTAATACATTTTCATGCATTCATAAAACTCAGAGGATAGGTGACTGTGCTTTTTGTCATATTCCAGATGATGACATCTGTAAGGAGTGCGCTTAATCCCCAAAGTTTGGGTGACACCATAGATCGTGCACTGGTGCCTTTGGGGCCTTCCGGCCCGCAGCTAATGAACTTTTCTACGGAAACCATCAGCATGGATGAGTTCAAGACGAAGTACCCGTTCGTGTTTCTCCTGCGTCATGTGGAGACCCCTGTCCATGCATTTACAACGGGTAAGCGCCCTGGGCTGCGACACGGGCCTCCTTCTAGTCTTCAGCTTGCCCTTGCATACACAGTCAGGCAATGGCGAAGCGCAGCCGTCCTGTGACTGCAGAGCTTCGCACGTCGGGTACGACATACCACAAGCTGGTGCTATCCTTACAATCTATGGCTCTTCCCATTCTAATGAATCAAATTACCACCCTCTGGGATCCTCTCATTAGCTACCGCGTGAGGCCGCTTGCGAGCGCCCTTAGTGTCAAAGCTCAGGTAAATTAACTGTTGCCTCTGGACTCTAGTTTGTAATTGCACAATTTCTCTTGACCAGGTCTTCTGCTGCCTTAGTGTCTAGCTACCGGCGCTGTGCATCAGTCACTTCTTGCATAGTAGCGCGGCGACAGATGAACCATCGATAGGGTCGGCAGGCTGCGGTGAACCGCCATAGGACCTGGTTATTTCGCTAATGGACAGCTACGCTCACAAGCTGCCGAATCTACTAGAGTGGTCAAACAGGGACGTCGATTACAGAGCCCTGGTCGCCACTGACTGGAGACCACTCATCGGCGCGCTAAGCAACTGGGAGGCTAAAGGTATCTAGAGAGCAGAACTAGCAAGACGTATCATTCTAATCCTTCATATGCCTTGTAGCTCATCATTTACTTGCGTAGACAGGAAAACTTTCAGAACGCACGCCCGGTGGTCCGCTGCCTTCAGACGAAATGTATTCTTCATACGAATTGAGCTGGAGGAACGCTTCTCGTATGAAACAGATGTATTTACTTTTCCTGCGACAAGCAGCATATGTCTCATTTCTTCAAAGAGGGTTGGAAAATCCAATAATCAGACCGGGAACGGGCACATGCATGAGCCAGTTCGTTGGTCGTTTGCAGGTTGGCTTCTCTCTGGGCAGCCATGGTACCCTTATAGAAATTTGAGCATATCTGCGTTCGACCAGTACAGGGAGTCACTTAGGGGAAACTTTAAAGTCTGCAGGCCTGGCTTTGCTGCTGACTTTTCTGGTCTGTGGACCCTGTTTCGTTTGTTATGCAGTCCATAGGCAGCCCTCGCCTGAAGGCAATACTGGACCGCGTGAATCTACCAAAATCTTTCATGACATGGGAATTGATCAATCAATGCTTCGCTCAGTTAGCAAACAGCGTCTGTGTCCGTCTACCAGTGTATTTCACATCAATATCCGGTAAAGCCTTTTGGCTGTAGAGGGCAGAGTGCAGTTCTTCTTGCGGGGATCCCACCACTACATGTATGACTTTCACTACTCTGAGACAGATGCAGATGGTTCTTTGGTCAATACTCTATTTTGGCTGCCTCTACAGGCAATAAGCTGGTCTTGTCCGTCTCTGATGAGGCTGTTCCACTGGAAATAGAGCTTCGTCACCCTGCTGATAAGAAGACTACGGCGACTCTACAAATGTTTCCGAAGACCCTACGGCCGGCGCGTTCGGCCTTCGGATATGCAGGGCAACAGCATTTTCTATCGTCAGAAGAGACAGGCCTTTTTGCAAGACTCCGGAAAGGCGCAGTAAGAAGAGCAAAGGTACGCGAAGCTTTCATGTTTTGTCACACGCATGTGCTGGTTGGTTCCGACAGTGTTGATACAAATATAACAAGAATTTTAAAGCGCACGGCGTCTCAAAATCTATTTGTTTAGTGCATACATAGGCTGTAGAGCTGCTTACGTTAAATATGTGCTATCCGTCAGGAGATTATGCTAATAACTTTATTTATATGTTCCTATGCATGCGGTACTTCAGCAATTTCTGTCTCCCTTTTTGACTCTTGCTACACTCGCTCGGCAAGCCTGGGGTCGTCTGCTTCGGTGGCTTAAGGTACTTCCTGGCAGATTTGGCGCAACAAGGAGCTCGCTTCACGAGTGCTTATACGCAAATTGACATTAGTTCTGCATGGTAGCTCAATGCTACAGCTGCTTTCTTCTATTGATGATGCTGCCAGAAATCCCATGGTCCGAAGATATCTATGACGGTGAAGCCATTTGGAGAAGACCCGAACTTTTTGACCATAATTTTCAAGGCCAAAGGCAGGATGGTGCATGTGGTAGGAAGGCCACTGCACATGTTGCAGCGCATTGACCCAATACAGTGCGAGGCTGCGAGGCAAACGAAGTCGTATTTGAACTACTTCCAGGAGCAGGGAAGCGTTACGTATCGTGAAGGGACTCCGTTGGAAGGATTACCAGCAAATAGAGTGCAAATCTCATATTCAAGTGACGAAGTAAGCTCTCAGAATCTTACAGCGCTATCTCATGTACTACAATTTTTATTTTCAAAGGACATTGTGGAGCAGATCGTCGAGCGTTTTAGTCAAGGCCTAAGCTTCCAACTAACTACCGTAGGAGGCATGCAAGGAACCATTAACTATCTCCGAGAATGGCACCTCACTAAGAAACTGCTGCACTCTGCGTACCCAGAGGCAAGAAAGTTGCGCATAGAGCAAGATACTTCGGAATGGCACAACCTTGGTCGAAGGCACCTACAAAACATGCTGAGACAAAGTAGGTATCAAACCACTTGCACAGCTTCCTCTGTTGCACGAATCGACATTTCTTCTCCTTTCGTGTAACATTTTCCATATGTATGTGACTTCTTGGACGTCTTTGTAGAGCCAGCCATGCGAAACTAGGGAAGCTGCACGCTGTTGATTACTTGGAGCAGTTGCAGCCACCTTAGGCCAAAATATTTTGATTGCGACCTTTCAAAGGAAGCCGCTTCACGATAAGTTGAATCATTATTAGAAGTAGTCATTACGATAGTGCAGAGACATAATTTTGATCAGCTTCTTCCGCACATTTCGAATGCTCGCAGGTGGCGTTGATGGAAAGCCCTTCAGTAAGATCCTGGGATACTGGAAAAATCTTTAACAGAGCTACAACAGTAATTGCTGCGATACATCGCAGCATTGAAAGATTGCCATGTTTGTGTCGTCTCAGAGGATTCGTGGACGGTCATTCTGAACTGCAGCGAGTCTGTGGAAAATATAAGGTGGGAGGTGCTAGATCTTGATGTTGCTGATCAAGCGCAGATGGTAGTTAAACAGTATGCACCCGACTTCGGCGGTATGGCAACGATGGCGTCAGCGGTTGAAGCGGAACTCAACTTGGCTGCTAGCACAGACCATGTTTTAAAGCGAATGCAGGAGACGTTTTTTGATTATGCACGTGAGCTACTTTCACAGGCGCCCTTCCCGTTGTTAGTTTTGTCTCTGAAACTACGGACTTTGTCAAATCGGTTGCAGTACAGAGAACTTTGCAAACTGGAAGAACGTTACACTAAGAAACTTCCGCCTGCTGTCACTTCGGTTACAGACAAAAGAACCTTATACATTGAGAGCCCAGGTGCCTTCCTTCAGTTTTTGATCGAATCGGATTCACGTAAGCTCGCTCGAGAGTTCGAGAACTGGTTACTGGAGAGGCTTCAAGGCAGCACAAGGAACAAAAGATGTAGACGTGGTTCATTTTACGGGAAGGCGTATGCACAATACACTGCCCTCGTAGACTACTATGAGAAGTTGGACCTCACGGCTCAGGTTCCTGATCTAGACGAAGTCAAGCGCTTCCTGCTTACAGCAAGTAGGAGCAAAGTACAGTTGTCTTTTGAAACTCTCAGCTGTCGCAGATTACATACGTTTGATGACCTAGATGCGCCACGTTTAAAGAGCGTCAGGTGGAAAAACACGGGTTTCTTACTGCTCAACACTCTCATTACAGGCTTACCCAAAGGCCACTTAGTGCGCATACCACATGAAGAAGATCTCACACATGGCGGAATATACAGAGTGGTTGAGCGTCTAGACCGCTGCACGTTCTTGCTTGAAAATGCCGACCGGCTACAGGTTGCCACTGATGCCAGTCTCCATGTGGTTCGAAGTAAGTGTTTGTTCAAAGTTGGCCTTCCCTCTGCACCCATATTAGCGTTTCAAGCACTTCTTCGGTGGACTCCAAACAGAGCCAAATAACTTTTAGTCTACAAATAAAGGGACGCACCTCTGCTGCAGGATTTGAGGACGGAGATCGAATTTCGCACCAGCATACGCAGCGCCGACACTTTAAATATGTGGGAAAGGATGCAACAACAGGCGTATGCACAATCAAAGACAAACAATCATACCAGTTTAAAGTGCGCCAGGAAGAAACTACGTCAATAAGGGTAGGAAAGTTCTCAGAACAAACCAGCAAACTCAGAAATGGCAACTGGATGCTGTCCGATGCACGCTCGGCGTATAATACCCTTCTTGAGTTGGACAATAACTTCATGGCGGAGTTCGAAGTGGGACAAAGCATTGTACAAGACTGCTACACAGGCCGCGCCTGTATTATCAGGGATGATCGTGACTTTCCTGTAATGGTTGAATATGCCATGCCTGGTACGTAGGGCAGCGGCAGGAAACACGCTGCCAGTGCTCCCCTGGGCTCACATAACCTGCCATATACCCGCATTTTGCGATCTTCCTACCACAAGTGCTCAACATTCGTTTCCCAATGACTCTGTTGCGTTGCCCTTCAGAACTGGCGACATACGCCTTAACAGGCCCTTGGTTGTGGCTATTCCTCAATGGCTTGCATGCCGAATACCTCAGCATTATCTCAAACACGCAGTTTGTGAACTCCCGGGAAGAGCAGTTTTGGACACAACGCACAGCAAATGAGCTCGCACAGTCCTGTTGGAGGCTTCCAGTTGAAACGGGCCTAAAACTCAGTCGTGCGTTCTTAGCGCCGAGCTCCCCAAGCCAACTCTCCAGAGCTTTTTCAATCTTCAGGCGAAACCGGAAAAAATCCATGGCCGTCCCAAATAGATGTTCTGAATCATTAAAGGAGCTAAAAACCTTTTTTCCTGTAAGTCATGCAAGCTGTACTTTTGTTGGTGCCCTACTTAATCGAGAAAATATGTCAAAAGACAATTACTCTGTTTGGAGCTCCAGGCTTAGGATACCGCTAACTGTCTTTTCCAAAAGCGCATTCTATCCGAATTTCAGTTCTGCTTGGAATTTTCTTCAGGGTGCTCCCAAAGCCCGTGGAACTACGACAATGGACCCTGCACACATGGTAGTTCTCCAACAAACGGAGCAAATAGTTTCCAAAACAGCTCATGCAGCATACTTGCTTCGCAGGGAAAGGGAAGAGTCAGCGATTCTTGGACTTAAACAGCACTTCAAAAGCAAAATTTGCGGCAAGCATTGCGCTGCATGGTGGCTTAAGGCGAATGAACTGAAGACCATGGTGAAGCAGTTTTCTGAAACCGGGCAGCCTGCCATGACCCCTCAACTTGAGCAAAGCGCCCTAGCGAAGGCATTGTCCACAACAACGCTAGTGGACTACTGGACGCACCGCATTTGCATGTTCGAGCAGACTTTTCGAAAACTGTTTGCACGTCTACGTCTTCCAGAAGAACAGGATGGTTCAATTCCTTGTTCAAAAGTGTCTGCGATCATTATTTTAGCAGTAGCAATGAGTGATGTTACTCTTGCTGTTAGACGGCGGGCCGTAGCCACTAGGAAAGCACGCCTACAACGAATAGCTGACGTGCTCAGCTTTCTTGAGGAGAAAGACGTGCCTGTACCGTGCACCTATGAGCTCCCCGAAGCTGCTGATCTACTGCAAATTGACATACCTTCCGAATCTGAAGAGTGCAGACAGCGGGACGCGGCCACGAACATGTTCATGCATATGAAGTCTCGCATTGATGCTGCAAACGTCGAGGTGGGACTGCAGGTGTACGACGACCGTCAGACAAACAAATTGCTTTAAGAGAACTCGAAGCAACACCTTTCTACAAATAAGGCGTTGCGATTCTGCCTTGGGGTTCCAATGGGCTTTACTTCCTCAGGTAGAAGACGTGATACAGCAAGTCAGAGTAAGATTTACTGGGACAATCTATGGTAGGATATCCAGGCTCTTCGTTTCAAGCAATGAAGCAGATTATCGTCTTCAAGAAACTGACTTTAGAGAACTAGACTCAGATATCAGTGACTTGTTCGCTGTGTTGCACCGCCCTTTCGGCGTTTGGCAAGGGACATTGAAGCAACTGCAAAATGAAGAACTGCTTAATATGAGGATGCAGCAGCAATGTCCATTTAGGCCACCACAGCCAACTCGACATGCAAAGGAAGCAGTTCCTGGTGCTCACATCCAGCTGATTCAGGGTTTTCTTCCCTTTGGCTACGATGGTAAACTTACCAGCAGGCTTGCTAATCTCAAATATCAAAAGTTTAGGCTTTAATTGGAGCGCATTCAAGGCATTTAGCACTTTTTTAATTATGTGTATTCTGCTTTGTCTTGCAATGCCAGATCCCCCAAACAGCACTTTACAAGAGCAAGGCCTCTATAGGCATGAAAAGACCATTTTGCTTTTCACGGGGCTATTTCTTTTGCAAATATCCGCTAGGGGCAGCACCTTCGCCAACTCCGTTATCAGATTTGTTTTAGAGGAAGCAGCGCCCGATGATTTTTTTAAGGTGTGTTGGCAGTACTCAACCATACTATGCTAAAGGCAGGCTTTGACACTTTCCTAGTCGGATTAGAATTATTTGCGTCTCCTGCAAAATCGCACTTTTTTGTTCTCAGGAGACAGCATGGCCCCTCGCTAGGTTCCTATTACGCCAGAGCATTACACTACGCGGCGAGCCTTCAGCTGGTTACGAGCTACAATGTGATGCCGTCAAAAATCTTCGCTGGGGGCTTAAAAAGCTGGGACTGGGGAGCGGCGAATCAACTATTCAGCAGGTATAAATTGCTACCAGCGCTTGGCTGTTCTGGATTTTTCTAAAAGTTACACGTATTCGAATTGTTTACGTAGAATAAATGTGATGCCTCGCTTAGGCACTCGAAGCTTTTAAAAAGGATGTAAACTTCACTGAAGTTGCATCCTTCCTACCTCCGCCTGTTGAGGGACTCGATGCGAAGGCAGGTACGTGTTGCATCACATTCAAACAGTAGGATGTTTTGTCATAAGTGCAGACGGTGGAACTGCTGCGTGCACTAGTGCTGCATTACCGTGGAAGTATGAATCGGCTGGTGCTTTTTTGGTGGCATTGTGTTCAGCTCCTGTAGGCTTCCTCCGTGTTCAATCTATCCAAAATCCGTGTTCCATTCTTGTGATGCTGAGTGGAAATGTTCTATTTGGGAACATAGCAGAGGGCTCAGAGACAACTGCAATACTCAAAAACAACAACCGCGCTATTGTTACACTGAAACATTTTGAAGAAATGCTTTACGTGGAGGACTCGATTTCAAGCCAATTGTTCAAATTTGAAGAACCAAAAGGCGAGTTTAACAAGCATGATTTGAAGTCACAAAGGACTACAGACTATAGGCGTATATCGAGTTCTGATGTGTGCACAGTTGTACTCGTTGTACTCTCAAGGCCTGCCTGTGTGCTCAGAATGCGATCCGGGGTCACGTTCAAGTCTTGCACTGCTTCGAGAAATGTGGACCAGCTTGCTCCCTTTTCTACATTCTGGGGAGATTTCCAGTAGTAAATATGGCTCATGGCTTAACGCTACAACACGGCATGTTGATATTGTCCTCAGTCGCACCAGAACCAGCACTGTGTGTCACAGTCAACGAAATTTCATCATCCGAGAAGTTTTGAAGGCAGTCTCGCACAGTAAGCAACCGAAGCGACCTGCGAAATCTAAAGCTTCAAAAAAGCTTCTGAAATGATGGAGCCCGTGAATCAGAAGACTTGCCTATTTCATTGAAACTGCACAGACACGCTCGTAAGAATCGGCGACAAGGCTTGGCATGGCACTACGCTTGTTACACTCGAGAAAATCGAAGGTGGTGTCAAGTTTGTGAGGCCGACTACGACGAACGAAGAAGACAGCACTTCAGTAGCTATCACAGAACCTCTTTTCTCTGGTGAGAAATCTAGCCCTTCTCGGGCCAACAGGCACATCTCCAAATGTAAAGGTGCTCGGACTCGGCGGCCAAATAACTAGTCGCTCATTGTTTTAGATGCAGCACTGTATACTTGAGTATACAACTACGTATACGCTGTTCACTTGCAAATTATTCTTGTTGTTTTATCAGCTGAAAAAGTCCGCGTAGGAGATCTAGTCCACGTTTCTGGCAGTAAAGTGAAGTACGAGCTCCTGCACATTACGCCGCTTACCTCAACGACCTGCGTATCAAAGCTTCGCCGGAAGAACTCTGATGAAACAATTCTTTCACGTGAACCTCTTTTCAGGCTAGGTGGTAAGCGGCTTCTTCCAGCTTTTAAAGCTTACTTGATAGGAACATCAGCATGAAAAGAGGTTTGCTTGCTTTTATGGCCTGCACGCCATGGGAAAGTTCCGAAAAAGCAGGAACGGAAGTTACGCCGTTGATTGACTCTATGATTTGTGAGCGAGCTGCATTGATAATTCCCTAGGTTTCCAGCGGGGTGAGCTTGTTCGAAAATCATCCAGCATCGAAGTATACGAATACATGGGGACCTGCGGTACATCCTACCAACTCCGACACTTCGTCACAGGGATAGTAGAATGGACGACTGAGGACCTTTTACCACTTTGGGGTAAATAGACATGCTTCAGAGCATGGAAGGGGGCCATTTGTTGCCTAATAACTCACGGAAAGTGCTGACTATTGCAGCAATGATGCAGCGTAATTCCTTGTGCTCTCGCTGTGCCTTGCAGCTTCTCAACACGAAGAAGTTCTTGGAACGACTCTAGGTAAGTCCGTTACTTTATGGTCTAAAAGCGTCGGGCTACGTGTCATCGAGAAGCAGAATCAAGGTTCCCGTGAAGGTTAAACCAAAGCATTCAGAGATTTGCCAGTTAGTAGATAAAATGGACCTAGGGGTTGAGCAGTATATGTGCTCACTGCAGACCACATCGCGGGCGCCTACCCAAAAAATGAATTGTACGTGGACCTGATACTTTTCTTAAAAGAATTTCATAAGACAGAAGGTGCTCGTGTCAGTCGCACCCAGTTCAAGAAGGTTCTGGTTATACTCGAAAGCCATGGCCGAGTTTCAGCTACTGAAAAGGAGTCCTTACAGACCACATTTGACCGCCGTTTGAATAGGGAGGCGTTTTACGATGCAGTGGATAATGTGAAGAAGCGTACATATGACTTTCTGACAGACCTTCAAACGAAAATTAGTTCCAGTAGTCCACCAGGTGAGCTGTCCCTACTGTGGCCATCCTCTCCATTGTCACCAGGAGCAACCTACTAACAAATCAAGGAGTCAGGAACTCAACTGCCTGCGTTTGGTCTTGCTGCAGGTGCCCAGGAGGAGCTACTATTTGCCTGGGGAAGTGCGACCATTGCAGCGCTGGAGGCAATGTGGAGAGGCAGAAGCCTCTGGAGAACGCTTCATAGGATCTTCGAGATGGGTCTATTGAAATTTTTTGGCGAAGTCAATACCTTAGCGCAACGCCCAGACATTTTATCAGCATGTAAGCTGAGCCATGCACCTCCTCAGCAGATACAGATGATTGTCTCCATGCCTATTCAGCATACAGAAAGTTACGCAAATGGCGACATTACATCAATTAGTGAAATCGTTATTCGTATTTTTGTCCGTGTTTTTCTCTGCTATTCAGTAAAGGTTCTTAATGTGGACGCTTTGAGAGAGCAAGGACAAAAGGCTATAACTGCTTACGTTGTTTCATCCGGCAAACCGTTGTTGTTGCCTTCCATTTCTGACGCTGTGGATAAAGTGTCTTTTGAGAGCATAATTCCTCCTGAGGCTCACTCAACAACACTGCAATTCTTCAACTTCGTCGGAGACGGTGTAATGCCAACGAGTGAGCTGCAAAAACGCCGCGCCCTTGGAAACTAATAGTTTTGTGGTCGGAACGCTCTTTCGAGACAGAAATTGTTGTTATAAACTCCGAAAGACTTACTCTAATTCGCTCTTGGATATTGTCAACTGTGCATTGTGCTCTTAGGCGATCTCACAAACTTACTTTCGTCCAGTCCCAGGGGTGCGCTGCCTTCTTTCTGTTATTTTTGAAGCACGTGGATTGCTAAGAATTTGCCAACATCTGTTTGCCGGCCGTATGAACTGCACTCTTCTCAGAAAAGGCATTGAAGATGTGGGAGGATTATGTCACGACAGTTGCTCGCCGACTGGAGGAGTTTGCGACACAGCAAGATGCGTGTAAGCCGTCTTGCAAAGTTTCAGACCACCAGGGCATTGTCGGTGCCATTACAGTGAAAATATGTGTGTCGCGTCATTGTATTTGCAGTGGACAAGTATCGCAAATCCCTTCACTCCAGGGACGCAGCTATTCCACAAAGTAGTTTGAATGCTTCCTGGACGGACAAGATCGTTTTTAGACTGAGCGAGGTCATCGGATCCTTGATGAAACAAGAGCTAGGAAACAAGCTTAACCCAGCGAATATCAAAAGCAAATTGAAGCCACTGCTCATTCAAGAACTCGTGACAGTCAGTGAATTGCCATTAAACAGTGATGGCGGTAAGAAACACGTCGCCTCTGTGGCCCAATTCTCTTCAGACGCTCTCTTCTCAACATGCAAACGTGCCCATCAACTCTGTTTGCCAAATTCAGATAAAGAAAGGGTCTTTGGGAAAATCTCGGAATTTTTCGCCGCACAAATTTCTAGCTTGCACCAAATTCAAAACCCAGGAAGAGCTCCGAGGGGAGAAGTGCTCTTGGATGTGCTTTCATTCCTAGAAATAAATGGAAGTGACATTAAAATGCTTGGTAAGTCCCAGAGTCAATAACATATGCGATATTCTGGAGCAACTGCGGTTGAACAGCATAGCGGGGGTTTCAGCAATGACATCTAGAAAGTTAGACTCAGGCCAATCGTTTTTGGTTTGCGCAAGATGCTCCGTCGTTGTTACAGAGGATCGGCTGCGCCACCAGTATTACCAGCTTTCCCAAAAGTATGTCGATCAGCTTGTTTCCAGTGAGGTCATTGATATTGACGGTGTTCTTGACGTCATTGGCCAATTGGAAAAGGCACTGTCGAATTTGTTGACCCCAATCATAGACCAGGCTATCGGACTTGTTAAGAAGGCTGCACAGATTATTTCAAAGCCCCGAGAAAAGCAAGAGCATTACGTCATTGCGTTTAATGCACTTGCTGCCTCTCTCGAGAAAATAGATACAGCAGTGACTCCAACAGGCACGTCGAAACAGTTCATCTACAAGTTAACTGGGTGTGCCATTTTTGCATTGGAGCGTCTCTAGCATATGCAAGGATTATCTTTTGAACTGCAGTGTATGTTTTATTTTGGTAAACTCGATCTCTGTCTTACGCTTTTCAGAGGAAAAGAGCGAGCCTGTTGAGGTTTCTGGGGCCATCAATGGCACTATGGCTATGAGTCCAATGAAAGATATGGGGTCTCTCAAGCGCATCTATACTCGTTTTCTTGCCAAGGGGGCTGGCGCCGTCAGTACGGCGGGTGCCCACCTGCTGAGTAAAATAACGGGCACACCTATTCCAGACCATCTGACAAACCTCTTGCTAATCTTCTGGACTCCCATAAGAGCTCGAGCGCTAAATGCTATTCTCAAAGCTGCATTTAGTGCATTCGAAGGCCCGAATGCAGAAGCATCTGCCCTTTCTGTGAGATGCGGTACTAGCGCCCTCTTGGAGCCCTCCCGTTTTACGTCAACGCATATGCCTAGATTGCAGATGCGCATTCTGCATTTAGACGCGCAAGACGATATAGGCACTCAATGGCGTTTACACCAGACTTTTGTGCATTGGTGGTGAAATGATGCCGCAGCGGCCGGTTGTCAAGTGCGCATTCATGGAACCTTTTATTAACCATACGTTCGTGTATCTCAGGTGTCAAGTGGATTGTGGAACTCAGCAATTCAGCCCGTTGTTGACGGTATGAAGGTTCATACAGATATATTTACGCGACTGCTTGGTGAACTCGACACAGGTAAGGGGCTGACTCGTGATTGGTGGAAAGAGGTGCCTCTTCTGGTTTTTATAAGGCCCATGCTGTATAACGTTCGCTCCGGCCTGCTTGACCCCAGCAACTTATACAAATTCTGGTATCAAATAAAGATTGCTACCAGGTGAGAAGTACATTTTTGTCTCAATGAAAGCGCAGTAAAGTTTTGGAGGCTAGCAGGTCAACTGCGTGAAGTAGCGGCGACTTGGTCCAGTGAACCGTGGGCAACCCCTGCTTACTGTGGTTGTTTGCTTATATGTTCCCAGCGCCTCATCTGGTCTTTACAAGGTACTGACAGCACCTGTTAAGGGTCTTGGCGCTTACGTGTACCTCCTCCTGATTAAGATCCTGAACGGGATCCTACCAGCTGAAAACGGTCAGTTGCATTGGTTGGGTCTATGTGCTCTTCTGCTCGAGATGACACCTATTAATCCCATTTTTTGTAGCAGTTCTTATCGACGTAATGCAGTGATGTAAGGCCTGCGAATATCTGTGCGGTTTGCAAAGGCGATTTTCTTCTTCCGCGGGAGTTCCGCGGAAAGGGGGAGGAAAGACCAGATTTGGATATAGTGCTGGCAAACCCTAAAGACTTAATCAAGTTTTTGCACCGTTTGTTTGATGTATTGTTAAAGGTAAAAGCTGCATGCGCCCAGACCCACTGCCACTATCCACTCACTCAAGCTCTTGTTGCCTGCCTGCACAACGAGTTGGAAGCTAGAAGCTTTAGTGACGTTGTCTACCATACCGCGTTCTGCAGGTGTACGTCCCAATGGTTCGTGAGCTATTTGACACCGGAATTCAACTGCTTCTGCAGAAGGTAGCACGCCACCTTGCAAGCGGTGAGTCAGCCGCAACTACTCCCAGAGGCTGATTAGGAGTAGTCAAGGGACTCCACTCAGAAACGTGATCGGCAGTGTTCCCATGTGTTCTGCTCTTCAGATGACGGGACACTCGATATGAGACGGCTACTTAACAATATTGCTGACCACGACGTGGACGGAGAATTTGAAGAAGTTCTACGTGATCTGTTATTCAAAATTGCAGATGACATGTTGAGACTATGGCCAGCAATGCCCCTCGGTTCACCACAGCCTTGGCAGCAGATGTGAGAATACTTTCAGGAGGTATATAGGTTGCAAGCACATCGGTGCCAGCTAACTACTGGTCCCCAGCCAATGGCACAAACAAGAAAACTTTATTGCTCTTTTAAACAGTCGAAAACCACCCTACTTTGTGCTGAGCAGTGCCACCTGGCTTTCCGAGGCCTGCCTGCCCGTGCAGCCCAATAGCAATTCCACAAATTACTGAACATGCCTAATTATGCCTAGTTGTTGTTAGACCTCACTATATGGAGCACGCAACAATCTTCAAGAACCCCCCTTCGATATTAACGACGGGAATAAATATAACGAGGGGTACCTCTGAAGTGGCGGGTGCCGTCCCACTCAAAGCTGCCACGATGCGGAGGTGGCAATTTTCTTCGAAGGATTTCAGATCGACATCAAACGAGCATGCAAAAGGACGGGAGTAAAACACATATATGTCACGAATCCGTTTGTTCCCATGCCGCGTGGCTGGCGTCTTGCTATTATTGAAGTATGTCAAGCCAGGAAGCTGGGCGGTGCCCATTTCTTTCTCCAAGCTCAGAGTCAGCGTCTTGTCGAGCTGCCCCCAAAAGCTCTCCAGAGTACTGGAGCCAGTGCAGTTGCTTTGTTGAAACGAAATGCACATCAAGCAAGAAGAAACGCCAGAGTCAACAGTTTTTGAAGTAACCTCTCTATCCTGGGAGCTCCCTGGGCAGATTTTCAGTGTTGTGACTGTAGCGCTGTATGTATCACCCCGGTGGTGCAATTCTTGAATTGAGCACGAACGGGAGAAGGCAGTCTCACCGCTCTGGAATGCCACCTCCCACAGCGGAAGCGCCATAACCTTTGCGCCTCGCGGAAGATCCGAAATCTCGGCTACGAGAACAATGGTCTGGGTAGCCGATTGCGTATTGACACGGAGATGTGCGCTGCGCGTTCTCGAGCCGTCCAGAAGGCCGTGAAGAAGATGTTTCACAGCTTCTAGCTTTCTGTCAGAGCGTTCTGGCATTTCAGCCGTTGACGCCGACTCCGTAACTGGTTTCTCCAGCTTGACAAGTGCCAAAATGCAAGAAGGAACGTCTACAGGCAACCGCTGCGTTTCCTGCAAGGCTCCTGAAATTGCAGGAGCCCCGAACATATGGGGCAAGCCACGGTTTGCGCCGCCAACTTTGCAAAGATGCAGCGCGTGCTGCACGTTTACAAATGAGCTGGCAGCTTGCAAAGCCACGTTTAACCCTTGGTCGGACTTCCTCAACTCACCAAGCTCTCCAGCAAGGGCACGAAGCGAGGGGTTGCTAATCATGTCAGGCAACCTTCCAGAAAACGGGAAACTGCCATCAATGCCGCGGATGAACACGTGAGATGCACCAGGGTTCCAATTCGAAGCCAGCTCACAGCGCAGGCCCTGACATGTGCAACAGCTGCGTTCCAATGAATGGTCCTGCGAGCCGTTGGCCTCGCTTTCACCGCATGGCGGTACCCACAGGTTCTGACTGTGCACATGAAGCATCCCGTTATCGCCAGGATAGTTGAAAAAGGCATCAAGGGTGGGACCTGAGCCTTCGGAAAGACTCCAAACAATCGCGAGTCGCAGTGCAACACGGCGAGGCAAGGGCGTGACGAAGAAGGTCATAGGGTGAGGCATTGTACGTCTTGAAATGAACACATTCTCGACAATGTGACTGAGTTCTAAGCTGCACACTTGACAGATTGTTTGCACAGGGTGAGCACTTCTGGAGTTTCTCTGCATTGTCCTCAGTTGGTCGTCAAGCCATCCTTGCACGCTGGAGGAAAGCGACTTCAGCAATTCAGCAACAAAATCTCTGGGTTCAGTTATCGTAAAACTATCAAGAGAGACATCTGCGTCCGCGCTTTCCTCGCATACATCTGCACTAACGATGCACCCTGAAGAAGAACTTTGGACTTGTAAGTTCCACTTGCTGTTTTTGCGCCACCCAAGGAGGACATCAAGGGGCTCACTCAATGATGCAGTTCGAGCACTGTCAGTGTCTTCCTCTGAACCCCAAATGCTTACAGCATGGCGAATATTATCCTGATAAGGTTCAAAACGCCCACGTTCAAGTGCGTGCAGCCTCATGGGAGATGAGGCTGTAGTTGCTGCCAGTGGATATGCAATTCGTGCACAGCTTTTCGGCACCACGCGCCACTCTGTGGGGGATAAAAGCCAAACCGGCGCCACAGGGTCGTCGCTGTGGCAAATTGGCTGCCAATTTAAAACCTCGATTGAGCCCTTCTCAAACAGAGGGCAATCGAGCGTCAAGGTTTCATACTCCCCTCCTGCAATTCCATTGACGCAGAGCAGACAGCACGCAGAAAACTCACAACTCAAGCAGGCGTAACATTTACAGAGGCTTGTAAACTGCATTCAGAGGTACAGCATATTCGTACCTTCGCCACATATGTGGAAATCATACTGGCGGTTTAGAGAGACAAAGTACGGCAGAAGGTCACTAATGGTATGTCCCAAGTGCTTCCGCGATAGTCCCATAGACGCAGTTTTGACAAGCACTGCATGGAGTCCCCAGTTGATCATTTCACGCAGCAGGGTCTCCTGCCGACAGTTCCACATCAAGCATATGGGTACTAACCCAAGACGCTGGCACCTGCAGCGCAGATCCCACCTCACGCATATAAAATTCAGCCCGGGAGTCTTATCTTACCAGAGAAGAACTCGACTGCCTCATTTTCCCTGGGCCACCTGCCCCGCCCTCCGCCTTCACCGCCTCCACTGTGGTCCGAGTCTATATTCGTAGAAGCACAAAGAATTGCTTCTCACTAATGTGGTGCAAGAACTCACAAGTGCTCCAGCCTTCGACGCTGGAACTCTGACAAAATGGCGCCGCAGGTCACCGCTTGTAGATCGGGTATGGCTTCCTGGAGGCATCCACAGATGTGTGCTCACCCAGAACCCGAAATACAAGTACCCAGTAAGGGGAAAAGAAAGAAAGCAAAAATGGGGAAGGACTGTATTGTCTCTGTTGACGTAGCCAATCTGCGCTTACTTTCACGCGCAAAAGCAAAGCACAAAGGTCCTCCACTTCATCCCCAGCAGTATGTTTATAGTTAAGGGTTTCCGTCAGGATTGGCTGGCCATTGACTTGTGCACTGAAGTGCGGAACACCCAAACACTTGGCGATCGCCGCAGTCATGTGGGTGCCAACAGACTGGTACATGTAGCTGTCAGTTTCTATGGCGTCTCCCCGCGGGAGCAATGTTGCCACTGCGCAGATGCTGTGACCAAGCTCACGCGCATAGTGCATTGCGAATATGCTGTCTTTTCCTCCACTCAGAAGCCCCACTGCCTTCAGGGTCCCCATTGTGGGCGTGTTCCTTGGTCAACGGAGCGGCAACGCAAGAAAGGACTATCCATACGTGAAACAATGCTTCAGCTCAAGACTTTCAAAATACATCAGCTGGCGTACAAAAAAGTGATAGACAATATGCCGCGCCACCGACTGCATATAACTACATAACACTAGTGTAAGTTGGAGAAGAATAGCCCGGGACTGTGTAGAGTTCTGGTGGGAGGCAATGCTCAGTTTTATCTACTGCCGTCATATTATATGCTCTTCATATGTAAACATTTCACCTATTCTGGGGATGAAAAATTTCAGAATGCGAATCGATCAATGGCCGTGTCCATCATGAACAGATGGAGGGCCCCTGGGGCCCCCAAGACGTTGCCCCACAGTGCCAGCACAAATGAATTTCCCAGTTCTGTTCGTTCAACTTTTGAAAATGTTATTTTCTTAAAGTTTTGAAGGCGGTATTTAGAAACTTTAATGCTCCGATGTATGCGGACCAACATGCTCTGAATTCATCTAAGGTAAATCACCTAAAGTAGAGATGCCCAAGAGGCCCTCCGAAGACTTGGGGGCCCCAGCGGCCTAACTGGGGCTGCTAGAGCACCGCTGCTTATGGAGGCCGGGTTCACTGAAGAAGTGACCCCTCACTTTATTTTCCCGTGAGCAACATGAAGGCTCCCAAAATGACGACCCAACTGATTGTATTAGGTAGTGTTCCCTCCTATGTTCAGCCGAACGTTCCTGCAGAGCTTGCATTTACACATTCCTGCGCAATAGGTATTCCTCTGCAGTAACATCCCACAGGGGGATGCTATATGCACTATTCAAGCCCTTACTGCGGGGGTAGACGACGTTTAAAAAACCAAGGAACACAGTTCATGTTGAGCCCAGTAAATATAAAAACTGTAGCAGTTCCTATAACCTATAATACAGGGTCCGTCTGCCTTCCTAATCGAGAGAACTAAAGAATTTGGGAGTCTTAATTGCCTCATTAGCCTATAGATTTTCCATACAAGTTACAGGGCGAATTGGCCTAGAGGACATCCTAGCCCACTGAGCTTTGAGCTGCTGTCTAGACAGGGTGCATGTGCATAGCACAGTGCTACCAGATGTACGGATACTGAAGTTCAAGCTGTAAGGAAATTCAGAGGTGTGTATAGGAACTGTGCTCTCCACACAAGAGCTCAAGTACGCAGCCTTGAAAAAAAGAAATGGTTGCGTCGCTGCATTTACAGAGACGTAACGGGTACATCTCAGTGAACGGATCGAAATCAAGGGATAACTTTTAGCTACCCTCCAATCCAAATTGCTCGGTCCAGCTAATGTGCATTCGCAGGTCCTGCACGCGAAGCAACGGATCCAAAGAGCCTGTAAAGAGATATTGTGGACCTTCTGATATTGACTCAGGAAGGATGCGGAGAGACCAGGGAGGATGCTCACCTCCGGACTAACAGAAGGGCGCGTGTGGCGTAGAGCAGAATGGAAGTCTTCCTGTGCATTCATTCAGCATTTTCTGTGAAACCGACACTTGTTTTAGTTGTATTGATCACAAATATTGTCAGAAAAGCACAAAGTCCTACTTCATAGCACAAAGGAAATAGAAGTAAGCGCACCATTGTCACTTCCGGAGGCAACAATCTATCAGCTGGAACAGACATCAACGCCATTTTGCGAGCTGTTGGATCAGAATCACCTGAAAGCACAAGCAATGGAGCCTAAAAGAAAAGAATATGCGAGAGGTGCGGGCGAGCTGAAAAAAATGCACACGTGAATTCGCCCAAGCCTGTCCGCTACCGCTAACACAATTTCGTCCTCACCAGGATGGCATGGTACAAAAAACGCACAACCATTAATCATCACTTGTTTGAATGCTGTCGCAGTGCGGCATCGCCGGATGGGCTCAAATAAGGCGTCCCGAACTAATACGGAAATGTCGGAACCGCTAAACCTGAAAATGTCTCAACAAACAATTGCAGTTCTTTACTTGGGAATCTCACCCTTATGTGCGTTTTCGGCCAGGATTTGCAGCCGCATTTTTCTACAACTAGCTTCAAGCATCAACACGAAGAAAAAAGATGCAGAAAAACGGTACAAATCAGCGAATACATGTACACAGACACGGCCAACGAAGTGTGGGCGTGATGCGGCGATTGCAGCAGACCCTTCTAGCTCTCTGGCAAGATAGCGGAAGTCGCCTTCCGAGAGGTGGTGCGGTATGCCGCCCAGGCCAGCTCTAAGCAGTTGTTCTCTGGCTTGCACTTTGGGTAGCGGTATGAAGATGCGCCTCTCAAACCTGCATTTCAAACGTAGAGCACGTAAAATAAATGGCCGCTCCATATGCATGACATGGCGGTCGCGAGGCGACGGAAACCTTGTCAAAAATATGTGGGGAGGAGCAGGAAAAGAAAGGTAAAGCCCTCCTTACCGCCTGCGAATTGCTGCATCCAGGGCCCACGGTGTGTTCTGCGAAGATAAGCCAGTCGCACCGATAATCAAACTTTTTGGGCTAAGGACGTCAAACTTTTGCGTTTCGCGGGCGCGCTAGGCAGGCTTACTGTTGCCCCAAGAACAAGCACTTCACTCATGTCGAAGTTGATCCCTTGCATCTGGATAAGGAACTCCGTCTTCATGCGTCGCGATGACTCGCTATCGCTCTCAGAGCGAGCTGGGCAACAGGAAGCCAGCAAAGTAAGTTTAATATATGTCTATGTATCTATTATTCCGTGCTGTTACTTAACATGCAAAAGCAGGTGCTTATCAGCCCTGTCCTTACCTCCACACATTGAATCGATTTCATCAATAAATATTATAGACGGCCTGCGCTCTCTAGCCAGCTGGAAAAGCGAGCGGACCAACCTGTAAAGACCACGTGACTGTGTTGACAGAAGGTAATCAAGTTCTCTCGATGTACTATAGGGAAGCCCGTTCAGCACCGCATACAGGACAGTACACTTAAAAATACTCCATACGTTTCAAGCACGCGAACAAATAAGAAAAGTAAGCCAGAAATAATATCGAAGCCACCATAGGGAATACCCGGCAGATAAAACCGAATTGAAGCTAAAAGGATTCAATTTCTGCAACATGGCCTACAAAATTGCAAAATAAATCGGCCAGGCGTAATCAAGAATGCAAATGCTATACATATTGACCAGTGCCCGCTCGTATGGTCTAACGTAGCTAAAACCACAGCTATACTAATTCACGTGATTGATCCATACGATTACTAATGGATAAAAGCATCTCACTTCTCACTTTCGCCTTGCCACTTGCTCACGAGGTCAGCCGCTGACACTGCGAAAAGTCCAAAACGAACACGCAACGAGCTTTAAAATAAACATGAATAACTAGTAAGACAGTTAAATTTTGAGTAGTACTTAATCCAAATAGGACCAACCAAAGGCGACTGCTATACCCGAAAGAATTGTTGCGTCCGCCTCAGCGGCAAGAGCCTTCGCAAGAAACGTTTTACCCGTTCCAGGAGGCTGAAACGAAATGCGGCGCACCAAATAACTCTCAAGTGCAGAAAGCAGTTGCATTAATTTGGTGCCTTGAATCGAAATTAAATGACTGATGCGTAGTCACTAGGTATCGGCAAACTAAGCAGAGCACTCAATACAGTACAAAACAATGTCTTTACTGTTGAAGTTCATGCTGCAGAAAGTGGGCCGGGATGCTAACTCCGTAAAGCAGAATGCCACGCCAAGGTCGCCGTTCGCCTGAGAGCACCGGAAGATCTTTGAACTGGACGCGCGGTTCAGCTGTGTGTTCGTGACTTGCTTTCTGCCTCCTGAAGAAAATGGTAGCGCAACTCACCGGTAAACAAACTGGGGAAGCGAGAAGGAAGGATAATGGCCTCTTGAAGCGCCTCCTTTGCAGACTCGAGCCCTGATCGACGCAAAAAAAATATGAGAGAGGTCTCCATGCTAATCTTTGAGCGTCATTTACTGCCTGCTAAAATAACATGAAGTCCGTGCAGCTCACCTGCCACGTCTGACCATTTGAAATTTGGCTTTTCCGTTAGGATGGCGTCTGCGTTATTCCAAAACAAGCCGCAGAACAGGACAAAATTTTCGATTAATGCATGTGTTCTAAAGTGCATCGTTCCTGCAGTTCCTGCCACTGCAGTTGCAGGCCTCGCGTGGTTTGAAAACTCACGGGCCAGTTTCTGTTTTATGCGTTCCCCCTCAGCCGCATCTGCGTCCGACTTGGCCGCACTTAGGGGACAGTCTCCAGTGGCAGTGGGTGGCGTGCCGTGTGGAGAAGGGGAAGCGGGAGAGCACGACGCGGGAGTGGCTGTCATTTGTGTTAAAGGGCGCCGAACGGGCTTGACAGGAGAAGTCGAACGGGCAGGAGAGGCCGTACACAGAAGCAAACGCTGTTGCATATGCAGTTTCGGACCCCCACGGAGCATTTGTTTCAGCTGCTCAGCTCTGGTTATGTACCCATCCATCCGCTTGTACAGACGTTCTCTCAGCGTTGGATTTTGTTGAACTGAAAAAAGAGCAGACGCTCATCATCGAAAAAGATACAATGGGAAATACTAGCCTTTAGAACTACCGAGAAGAACATGAAAGAATGGAGACCACATGCCACAATCCAGCAGCTTCATATGCAAATACAACTGAAAAATTAGCATTTGAAGTGGGTTGAAGAAGCACGTAGGCTGTAATGTGGTCGCCGTCATATCTGGATTGTCTTATGAAGAGTTATGCGTAGGCATTTCTGCATTTGTGTCTCGTAATGTACACTTGCAAACAATACGCCAATTTTCTAGGGCACGCTTGTAGAGCTCGAAGGCCTCTGGAAGATGGCCAGCGGAGTCCCTAGCAGCCGCCTCGTTGCTGAGGCGAATGGCTGTAAGAAGCCATTCATTTGATAGTCCGAATTCCATTAGTTGAGGGATGCAGGTGGGGGGGAGCACGGAAAATGCGGAAATTAAACGATCACTACGGCACTGCAGCCAAGGCTGTGCTATGGAGCCCTAGGCATCTGCATGTGGCTGCTGACGCAGCAAATTTGCACGGTAATCGTTATGGCTGCTGTGTGACCCATGTATCAGCCCGATCTTGAGACTCTTTTGTGCTTTGTTTCCGCCAGCAAGTGCTGCTGCTGTTGGGCGTTTCCAAGTCTTCGGCAGCTGATCGACAGGAGGGCCCAAAAAAAGTCTGTTTGTTTCCTTTGCATTCGTCTGCCGGAAAGCAAGCTCAGCAGCAGGAGGATCGCCGAGCTGTGTCTTGGTGTCTTGGTGGGCCCCCAACCAATGGCACGGAGTGATGAACAGGTAAGGCAATAGCAATCGTATACGTCGCTACACCAGCTCGACTACGTCTAAATGACAAGTACTTTCTACTTTAAAATGGCATCTGAGATATTGCTTGAGCTAACTCACACTCCTGCGGGCTTTTGGGGCTAAGTGCGTTGTGTGGTGGGGTCGCACAGCCGGCGAGGCTGCGTAACCAAAGATTTCACAATCAGTGGCATTCTTTTTCAAATTTTGCGTAAGAAGCTCAAAGTATTTGTTATGCCGGAGAAGAAAATCTCGGCACCATCCATAACCCCCGGCCGCCTTTCACTCCGCCCGTGCCCGTGGTACGCTGGTTGCTAACGACTGGGCTGCTCTGCTTGCGCTCCCATGCCTTTTTGGCAGTTGCAGTAAGCTATGCCCGTCTCTACTGCAAAGCGCACGCAGAACATGACAAGACCTCGGACGCAGCAACCCTGCGCCCCCGGTGCCGACAACCCTGATACCGCCAAAAGTAAGAAGGCATCCATGAGAGGTGCAAGAAAGCGGGAATCACGGGAGGCTGACAAGCACTTGCCTTCTGATGAAGCAACAGCGAATGTCAACGCAGCCACCGCCCACACTCTGTACGACCTGCTAGGCGTGCCGCGAAACGCTACGCAAAAGGAAATAACTTCGGCCTACAGACGCAGGGCCCTCATATGCCATCCCGATAAAGTGCGACACCGGCAGAAAAGCAGCTGCCATAATGACAGCCAAAACGACGGGGAGAGCACACCGGGCAGAGCCTCAGTGGAGGAGGCCACCAAGCACTTCCAGCAATTGCAAGCAGCCTACGCCGTCCTAAGCGATCCGAAGAAGAGAGAACGGTACGACAGAACAGGTGAGTGGAAAAACAGTTCTACGCGAATACGTCTAGAGCTCTTTACTACTCCGAAGGAAGCAGGCGCAGCTCAGATGAATACCTTGTCCCCCACAGGAAGTGCTTGGTCGGCGCCCGTAACAAGGAGTTATAATGCAGCATTACTTTTCTTGTTCCTCTCTAGGTGAAACGGAGGAAGAGGGTTTAACTGGCCAGTCCTACGAGGAGGCATATGCCTTCTACAAAGAAAAGTTCCCGGAGGTAACTGAAGAAGCTATTGATCAATTCAGAACTCGCTACATTGGCAGCGAGGAGGAGAAGGAAGACATAATCGACTTTGTCGAAAAGTGGGCAGTGGCTGCTACATTCAGTGTCTTATGCGCGAGTCTTTTTCGAGGGCTCGTATCTTGCTTCAAATTAATCAAATTAAGGCACTGATATTCTTGACTTCGGACACCAAAATCTTCTCACTCAACGCGCGGATGCCCGTCAATTCGAGCCAGCACGCATCGCGCCTGTGACACTTCATACTGTGCATCTTTCAACGAAGCCTTCGTTCAAGGCACACATAGCGCATGCTTAGCAGGATGCCATTTTCCCCTCAGTTGGCTTATGTATACACATCCACAATGCACAACGCTGCAATGCCGTGCAGCCGTGCACAAGTAGTATAGGGTGATTTCTGAGCAAGCCAATACAAATGTCCCAATACATAGTTCACTCACGCGAATATATTTGTGAGCCTCATCTATGCGCTTGCAGATTCGACGGCGATTTGTCCAACTTTTTTGAATACATTCCGCTTAGCGACCCATCGGAGGTTGAACGGTATAAGGGAATCTTGTTATGCCTCACGAAAGAAAAGGTAAATACGCACGCAATGGTGATCACAATACTGTCGCAACAATTACACGAATGCGGCGAGCTTTACAATAGCGACCACTACTTGAGATAAATGACAATGCTACGTGGACCAGTAAATGAATCTCACATTCGTTCCTAGTGGTAGCCACGCAAAAACCATTTCCCCGTGTGTCGTTTTTTTTGTCTTCCAGAGAATAAAACAGACTTTAGCCTACAAGAAATCGATCCGAGAATTCGATTCCATTGCCAACAAGTACAAGAAGAAATACGAGAAGGAGGAAAAGTAAGATACAAACTCGACTACAGCCACACCCAGCAACCAAACAGGCTTTTGACAGCAGATACGGCCACCCATTTGAAGTCCCTCTCCCTTTGCCAGCAAAGTCTCGAAGTAGCGGGTGCTTCTGTTACACATTCGTCTGAAGTATACTCTGGTAATGGTAATTGATATACAAAGTAAATAAACAAAAGGACAAATGTACTTGCGCGAATTAATTCGGGATAGAGCTGGTTCGTTTGCGCGTAGGTCTGCTGGGGTAAAAGGGAAGGCCAAGAAGGCAGATACATCTTCTCTCGCTTTGACCATCCTTGTAAGCTTCACACCCTTAGCCGCCACACAGGCTCTCAAGTTACAAACACTCTCCCCAAAAGACAGCGGCACTAACATACCAGCCAGTATTTACGAATCATCCGTGCTCCCCACTAAACATATGCTTTTCTTCTGAAGGGAAATATGCGCAAGCGCGAAGCTGCATCAAATCGCTTTCTAGAGGAACTGGGGCAGAAATACGCGAAGAAGAGGAAGAACGCATGAAAAAACAGTCCACCGTGCAACCGGATCCCCACGCTTCTGTCCTTCGCCAATTTTCCTTGCAAGTTTTATTTGCAAATGGCGCGGCGGCTCCGCAGACAATGGGCCACGCCGTCGAGCTGCCGCAGCTCATGCGCACCGACTGAGCTGTAGTGGCTCATGCGCAACTACACAATATTCGCAATACAGGTGGGGCATAGCCCACTCATGTCCCCCCGGGTGTCTCGCCATTCCAGCTCTCCGTGCGCCTTTCTCCTTTTCTTATGCATGCATCGCCCCAACGCCATCTATAGTTACCATAAATTCAACTGAGGATGCATGCATACACCGAAAGTGGCTAGCTAGCCGCTAGGCTGAATAGCGCAACTGTCGCATAGCGGTGAAGACATCAAAGAAGCAGATAGGATGTCCGTAGAACTCAAGGGATTTTCTGAACAGAGAAACCCTTCGCTGCTGTCGCTACCATGTCACTACTGCAGCCTTTGAAAACGTAAAACAGATCTACTCCTTCACATTTTCCGCTTCTTCTCGCTACGATTCGCCGGCGTGCCAGGCCGCGCTCTGTCCTGTACGCACATTGCCAAATGGTGAGGCGCACAAACAAATAGAGACGAACAGCTACCACTAATACAGCAGCGTGCTTCACTTTAAATGTTACCTTTTTCGCCAACACGTAGAGGGGTGCCAGAGCCGCTTGTGCTGATTGCACCTTCGCCTGTAGCGAGAGCCTGGGAACAAACACGAACAGAGACCCCCGTAACCGTCCTGTGTTCCCAGGCGGCCTGAACTGGACGATGCGTTCACGGCATGCCTGAAGGGTTGGCATCCAACTCCATGAAACACAACGTAATCTGTATCTCTGTGAATGAATGTTTTGCTTGCACAGTTATGTACGCTCGCACACTGTCTAGAAGAACTCACGCGGGCCTTTCGTACTCCACAGTGTCCGCCGCTGCACGCTGCAACATACCAAACCCGCCCTCGTGCCCCCTTATTTTTCTGAGAGCGCTTCCTCGTTGACTGCATAGCATGTGCCTGTCAGTACACTCTTCACTAGAAAATATATATACGCATGTATCTCTATGCACGTCTGTAGATGGGTCATGCTTCTCGCTTTGACGTCTGCACCGGGCAAGCTAACGCATTGGCAGCAACTTTCCATTTTTCGTGTTCCCAACTATGTCCATGCCGTGATAGCTGGCAACTGCCATTTGTTTTGACATAACCGATCGCAGTGGACAAACGGCACACAAACAACCCATCGGCATGGAGACACCCGAGCATCTACGCATAAACTCAAACAGATGGCACGTCAAATTCGCTTACACTACGGTGACTCCGTGCTGAGAGTACAATGTCTTTGGCTGCCCGTTTTATTCTTGACCCATCGTGAAGGGGTGTGAATCCTTTCTCGTCATCTCTACGCAAAGGCCGTGTGGGATCGAAGTAGCCCAACTCCAACCACCGCAACATGGTCAATGTAGAAAAAGGACCCTGACACTGTAAAAAAGGCAAAAACGCCCAAAAACCTAGGTGAAAAAACGATAAAATATAGGGCAAAAAGTAAGCCACACAAAAGAATAGATGGCTTGAACTCAGCTGCTAGTGGGCAAACGAACTGGGAAGCAACTCATGTTACACATAGCCATGTATGCACATTTCTAAGCATAAGTATGTGCGCATATACATAAGCATACCTGCCAGTGCTAACCGGGCTATCTGTAACGTGCGAACCACAGTTCTTGAAAAACACGGACACAAGCGACAAGGTAAGCGGTGCAAGACATGCCTTGTTAAATGCATCGAGGTAACACCAAGTGTGTGCCGCCTCGTTCTCCTGGGGGTCTAGCAGCCTTTCAGGCACCGCTGATAGTTCGTCCAGAAGCTGTAGGAAAACGAACAAGAATCGATAATATCACCTGCTCAGTCGTCACCATGTCTGATAAAGCTGTAGTGACCCAAGCAGATCAAAGTATCCACTGGAGGGAAAAATGAAAACAGCACTCACCGACATTTTGGTCCTGCCGTAGCCTTGCTGCTGCTGCTGCTGCTGCTGTTCTTGCTGCTGGTGCTGCTGGTTCCCGACATGCGAAGAGCGTGCAGAAGAGGTTTGCGCGTCATCAGGAGAAGTTGCCGGATGCGGTGGCTGCAGCTTCACCGCTGCTACTAAGCACTGCTGCCGCAGAGTGGCGGGGCCTTCATGAGCCTGATGATGTGTACTAGGAACGCTCTGAGAAACCTGGCGTTGCTTCTGAGGAGACGATTCCTTTCGTGGCTGCTGCAGCTGCTCCTGCTCCTGCCGTGACTGTTGCTGTTGCTGTAATGCCGTCGCAGCAGAGGACTGGATTGTATGCTGCAAGGTCAAGTGAGCTGGCGAAGCCCCAGCGTTTTGTTGCTGCTGCTGCAGAAGCTGTTGCAACTGCACCAAAGCAGCCTGCGCTGGCTGTGACGCGCTTCCAACGTCAGGATTACTTCGGATGGCGGCAGCTGCAGCTGCCGCTGCAGAGCGCAGTGACTCCAGCAGAATGAGCTGCTGTTGAGGACAACCTTGCGTGAACAAGGAATTTGCCGGTCCACTGCCTCCTGCCTGGTGCTGCTGCAGTTGTAGCTGAGCTCCCATTGCCAGGCCCTGTAGCAGCGCTTCTGACACTGCACGTTGCTGTTGATCCTGCTGCTGGCCTGCTGCAACAGCGGGGAGACCGGCGCCTGGCAAATGCATGCCCGCCGCTTGGTTCTGCGGCTGCTGCGGCTGCTGTGGCTGCTGCTGCTGTTGCGCTGCTAACAATAGCAGCTGCATGGCCCCTTCATGCGACAGTAGAGAACTAAGCAGCCCGTCTCCTTGTGGGGTTAGCGGTTGCATTTGCTGATGCTGCTGCTGCTCCTTCTGTTGCTGCTGCTGCTGCTGCGGCAGTGAGCTGAAAGGAGCACTATTGTGCTGTCTTGACGGGTCAAACACGAAGTCTGGGAAAGGTAAGCCCTGAAATGGGCCCATGTGTCCCCTGCCTTGAGGACCCCCGAAACCTGCACCGCCACCAGCTCCAGCGGGCGGCCCTGGGGGTCCCCGCTGAGGACCCGATGGCGGCGCCCCGCAGGGCGGAGCCTCTCTTAACTGCGCCGTCAAACCTTGAAGGGGTCCAGGAGAGGCCCCTGGAACCAATGATGGGAGCCCCTCCTGAGCGCCTGGAGCTCCTTCCCGTGCTCTATCCACTGAAGGCACACATACGGGGAAAGGCAGGGGCTGTCTGGGTAGTGTGCCGTTTGCAATGCAGCGGCTCACTGCTGCTGCCGCTGCTTCTGCTGCCGCTGCTTCTGCCGCTGCTCTGCTGTTCCACAGCGACGAAGCCGCGCCCGGAAGGGCCCCTGGAGCCCTCCTGTCCGTTGTGTTATCAGGGCCTCCCACTGGCAGCTGATTGGGCCTCACGTAGTAGTTGCCCTTCTCCATATCAGACCCAGGGGGAAAAGAATGTGGACCTACAGGGATGCTGCAGTCGTCCCTGCTGTTACTGATATTTCTGCTGCTATTGTGGCACTCTTCTGTGCTCGGAGGATATTCAGACTTCCGAAGCCCGGAAACCGGGCCACCCCTTGGCACGAGGGGACCAGCAGAAGTGCTGCAATACGTATCAGGGGGACCCCCCTCGTGCAGTAATCTACCGAACCGGGGCTCCTCACTTTGAAGCGGGGGGAGATGACCTCCATGAGACGGCCGCGGCACATCTATGGGCCCAGGTCCTCTTTCTGCAGGGCCCTTCCCCATCACTTGCTGCGCACTGTCGTATGCCAGAGGAGGGCCCCAAGGCGGGGGATCGCCAGCCGCCATAGTATACTCTGCGTCTCTGAATCGTCTGTCGTCCCTAGGACCCCCCCACGAGTTACCCCCTCCACTAATCGGCGGGGGGGGTTGGGTTCCGAGCGGACCATCTCGGCCGCCGCAGACCCTCGGACCTCCAGGACGTATGCTATGCCTGTCACATGGTGGGTCCTGGGGGCCCTCCCAAAAACGCTGAGGAGGGCAGGGAATTGAGCAGTGATCAGAGGGGGGACCTGGGACGCCTGGCCCTCCTCTTCTTCCCCTTCTATTCCCAGCTGCTTCATAGTTAAAGTCTGAACGCATGCCCCAAGGCAGCGGGCCAGGGCGAGTGTTCTGGCAGTTTTCTAAGGGCCCCCATGCCGACGGAGGGCCGCAGGGTGGGGGCCCTGGAGGTGCCGGTGGTGGCCCCCGCCTGTTTGCGCCGTTCCACCTTGCCATAGATGAAGCCGGATCTGAGTATCCTGCTACGTTGGACGATGGCTGAGAGACGGGAGGTGCCGGAGGCCGCGCAATATCTCTAAAACCGCCGTGTTTTCTCGAGTTTTGGGGGCCCCTCCAAGCCTGCAATTCACGTGGCGGGTCTCGTGAGAAGGCAGGGGCCCTATGGGGATTCATTTCTATCTAAGGGTGTATGCTCCAGGGCGCATCAGTAAGTACAGACCGAAGCGCAGGGGAAATGAAGAAATCGCGGTAGCCTGAGGAACACAGACGGAAAGAGCTGACCCGCCTGACCGCCGTGGTGCCAGCATACATCCCGTCTAGCGTGTAGAGAGAGCAGAATTGAGATTTGTTCGCTGTATTGTAAAGCAGAGAACGAGCAGGAAACGCTCCTAAATAGCCCGCCCCGAACTTGGCCAACGCTAGGGGGAGAGAGAGCCCTGTGCAGCTGCCGAGACCGTAATTAGATGCGGCCGAGACCCAGCAACCTGTGAGTATGTGTTCTGTTCATTTAAAAGGTGCGTCGCTATTTAACTTGATCTTCTTTATTCAAGACTGGAAAATAAATCGGATTAAAACCAGTTCGAAAACGGACCATACTGGTCAGGCGCTTATTTCTCCCTCACTAGCATCACTTCGACGGTCAGACCCTCTTGGCGAAGTGCACGACGGCCAAGTACACCCTCTTCAGATAAATTCGGGCAGTATGTACCATCGCTTCAGGCGAAATTGTTGCTTGTGTCAATGTTTGAGCAGCAAGTTCGAGAAGGAGCAGCTAGAAGATTCACAAGAGAAAGCAGCATCCACTGTAGCAAAGTGTGTCTTCAGACGGACAACTGGTTCTCCAGTGTTTACACTTTTGCATAATGCACACCTCTTGCCCACCCCCTACTCTCATAACACCATTTGCAATGTCAACTGGACCCACTCTTTCACCAATTTTAGGAAGAGAAGGCTGCAAACGGGCACAGGTGGCCTGAACCTGCCAAGCAACCCAAGTTAAGTTGTAATTCACGCAAAATGCATGACTGCAATAGGGGATTCGGCTTGGCCAAGGCAAATGCACTAATTTTCCCTTCATCTTGCCTAGAGCTGCTGTTGCTGTCGCCGGCCTTCTTGCTGCTGTTGCTGCCTGTATCACTGCCGACGCCTCTTCGCTGGCGGTTTTGCTGTTATTTTGGTGGCTTGCGAGTTCCTATGCCTTCAGTAGATGCAGTTAATCGTAATAAATATATTAGCCTCGTAGCAAGTGGGATCAGTAGGGATCAAGGGACAGAATTGGCTCCTTTGTCTGCTGCACTGCAGATTGTGTTTCTGTGGATTCTCGGTTAGGCGTCTTCAAGCCCAATTCATTTAGTGAACCTCTCATTCATAGTCTCATAGTCCTCAGCGTGCACTGCGCACGATTTATTTGCTTTGAGAGTGGCTCTGAAAGTAGTTTATTAATGTACCGTACGTTGGCAGCAAGTCGCGTAGGAAATGTATCTGCTGAAATCCTCTTGGGGCCGATCAACAAATGTCGTCAACCACAAATTTTCGTGCCCTCACTTTAGTGCACACCAGTGATTGCAACCATATGAGAGGCAGCGCCATAGCCACTACCGATGGAGAACAGACACAGGAAGGATGCGCTAGGGAACTACACGGAGTGAATGCAAACACTGGTTTCCGGTCAAGCAAAAATGAGCAGCTGAAAACTGGCCAAAGCGGCAGGGGATCCACCCTCTGGTTTCCCTAAGAAACGTGTGGGTGCTACCTATCAGCAAAGGTTCAAAAGACTTGCGACGATGACTCAAGGAGGGCTGCTCGTCGTACAGAGAACGTGTTTCAATGCAAACATCTCCATATTCAACGAATGAATGCCTGCTTATCTGGACTACGCCAAAACAAATTGGCATGCCTTGTTTCAAACGCATCGCCAGCGAGCTGAGCGAAAGTGTGGTAACGGTAGTGGAAAAACTTAAATCGTTGCAGTTCAAAGCGCAACTGCTCGTTGCACCATTGGGAATATAACGAAACACTAGGAGGACAATAACTGCAATTTGGGCAAACAGAAACGCAGTGATGAGAAATGGCTGGATCACACCACTGCAAAGACTCTTAATTACGACAAACATCTGCCCCTCGAGAAATTTTGGCAGATACCAGGCAAGGACAAGAATATATCTATCCACTTCCAGCGCTCAATTCGAATTTGACGATTTGCAAGCATTATTGCATCCCCTATTGGGAATACAATGAGATACTAGGAGGATAAGAACTGCACTCGGTAAACAAAAACGCACTGCTCAGGAATGGCGGTCCTGACGTCGAATCACAGCATGCAAAGACTCTTAATTAGGACAAACATCTGCTCCTCAAAAAGTTTTGGCAGATACCGCGCAAGAATGAGAATAAATATATCCACTTGTAACAATTCACTCGAATTTGACGATTTGCAAGCAAAAAGCAGCGCCAGCTAGCGCACCTCATGTATGGGCAACAGCCGTAATCCTGTGACGCGGCAGCAGTAGCAATATAAAAGACTGAGCCCTGAGCACCTCCGATAAACGTGCATCCGACGCTCTGTGTACAAAATAAAATCCATGTTTGGAATTCAACCATTTAGTCGAGTCACCTCTCCACGGTATCGAACAGATCTGGAAAGCTCGCCAGAATTTCCGTCCAAGAGATTCTCAGCTCTCTCCTAGGCTCCAGCAGCTTCTCAATTAACTCTTGCCATCTCAGTGGCACTTCAGCGCACAGCAGCAAAGGCTTAAGGCTCCTTCTGTCTTCTTCGGCTTGGCTCAAGAGCTCCTTGACTCTGGCCCCCATTAAATCGATATCATATCGAATATCTGAAAAGCCGTACGGAAGCTTGCCGTTCGTGAACAATTCGAACAAAATAACACCTAGGGACCACAAATCTCCCTCGAGAGCCGGCATCACAGTCGTATCGGATTCTAGACGCTTGATCAATTCCAGCAGCAGCTGAGGCTCCGCGTACCTAATCGTCACTCGCGATAGCTCGTGCATCGTATCCCCTAAGGGGACACTGACCCCAAAGTCGCCCAGCAGAAAGGAGCCGTCAGCCCTCATAAAGCAGTTGTCCAGCCGTAGGTCATTGTGGGTCACTTTCGCAGCTTGCAGGTGCAACACCTGTAGCAGCAACCGGTGTGCGATGTACAGCTTCGACTCTGGTGGAAGCCACCAGCGGCGCCTAATGATGTCCTGAACACTCCCGTGGAGTCGCTCAAACAACTGTACATGCGAAAACACATGAAAGGCGCCCCACTGAGTTAGCAAGGGAGCCCCCAGGATCCTCCCCGTATACAAAGGCACCGCTAGACCCTTCTTCTGAGCCACTAGATCAGCTGGGTCGCCCCCGATGGCCGCTTTTATGCTTTTCTCCTCAAGCTCAAAAGCCTCTTGGGTGAGTCTTATCGCTTGATCTTGAGAAAGCTGCAGTTGCTGCAGCAGCTGAAACCGAAGTGCGAACGTCTGCTCAGCTTTCTCGTCCACAGCCTCCACCACCAAGCTGGACACTCCCCTCCCCAAAAGCCTGGTGACTTTCAGCGCTTTGCGTGAAACCATGGATTCCACCGACGCAGCGGCACACAGTCTCGTGTCCTCGATTTCCACCGATGCCCCAATGAGGCGCTCACTGTTTCCTTCCGTCACTGTTGCCGCAACTGCAGCTGCAGCAGCTGCAATCTCGTCGGTTTCCTCGAACTCAAGCTCGTCCTCTTCCTCCTGAGGCAGAGATGCAGCGAGGAATTTCTTGCCCACGATAGCAGAAGCTGGCATTGCTGCCTCTGCCTCTTCAGCCGTGGGTAGCTTCAGCAGCTCTAACTGTAGACGGTCCAATGGAGTGTCAGGTGAGTGCGGTCCCTCTGACATTGTGTCTTCCCTATGGCCAAAAAGCGTTAAAGAAGACGTGCTGTCTAAGCCAGGACGAGAATCCACTAAATCTGGGTCTCCGCTGCTCTCATCGTTAGTTGCTGCAGTAGCTGTTGCCGTTTCCGTTCCCTCACTCGTGCCGGCGTGGTCAGATGCGTGGAAACTCAACTGAGAGTCTTCAAACGGCCAATCGTGGCCACCCTGTACACTGAGCTCTTGGGCCTCAATATATGAGAGCTGCGGTGCAAAGCGTGGAAGGCCATTCAGTAGCGCCACGCTGCCTATTTGAACAGCGACCATGTAGCACACACCCACGACAGCCAGCGCCAGCCAGCGGCCGGGGTACCCTCGGCGCTTCTCACCGGAGAGGATTGTGTCGAATTCAGGGGAGTATCCGTGAACGCTGTATATATTATGGGCTGCTGCTGGCTGTAGGGTTTCCACTGTTACAAATGGTGGCTTGTAAGATAGGGTGGGCACCATCCCACTGGTGTTAACACTCATTGTGGCAAAATATGGATTCAGGACAGGGTAGAGGCAATGATACTTTGTAGGGCCCTCAAGGAGAGCATTTTAATTCAATGATTGGAGAACAGGCGCTCTGGGAGCGGAGTAGGGAGCGGAGTGGATCTGTCAAATTCGCTCTCGTGTTCTTTCAACAAACCATGTGACTGCTTTGGGATGCTAAGACTACCGAGCAGCCGTTCACATTTGTCAGATCCTTCTGAGCTGGCGTTGAGACAAGTGGGAGGCGAGGCTGCTTGGTCGATTCCCTGGCGGATCATGCAAACAACATATCACACAGAAATGAACTACACTGCAGGATCACACGGAATAAATCTGGGTTAAAGTCCCCTGAAGTTCCGTCTGAATTGGTGACGTTGAATCCAATTGTTGAGGAGTACCACGAGCTACCTGTCACGGGCAGCCGAAAGCGCTGAAATCGGGGCCACTAACTCCAGACCTGAGTTAGATCCTGTGATCAGCGCTAAGCTTCAGATTCAAGGCGACTGTAAAACCCGCTGTTTCTCGTAATTTTCTACGAACAATCCACGGAAGCCGAGGGCGACAGAAAGACGAGGGGCGAACGTTTCACACTCGTCAGTGCCAAAAGAGCCGGCTAACCTCTGCATTTATGGCTCAGGTAACACATTTCCAGTTTCCTTCTTTCTGTGGAACACCTTGATCCATAGCAAATGTCGGACACGCAGAGCGTGAACAAGGCGGGGCTGGTGGGACCGTGGGGTGCCATCATGACCTATAGGCGTGTTCTTAGGGAGGGGAATGCACATCATCACCTTGAGAGCCCCTCAGATTCAATGAATAAATAATTATACTAGAGGCCTACAAGTTAGCTGTTACGCCTGCAAATTTGACGGTCCCAACTGGGACAACCCCTTTGTGCACTTGGTAACTGTGGATCGAGCTTTAACTCCGGGTGACACTCCAAACGATGCAGCCACAAAAAACGCAAATTATGTTACTCTATAACACAAACCTCGCCTTTTATTTTATTCCTCCCTTGTGGTCCTTGACATGCACTGTATTACTGTACTTGCTCTTCCTCGGCGCACTTTCTGCTGTCCCGTTGTGCCAGGATTCACAATAATTAAGCTTGATTGGCTCTGTAAAAGGCATGGCAAACAAACTCAAAATGCATATAAGCAGATGAACGCTCTTCTTGGTAGAATAAAAAGGATTTTTGAGGCTACCTACACTCAAAGACTAAGACTCACGGCCCGGCTTTGGGGTCATACAATGGTATTTGTGCAAGGAACGTACTTGGCTGCTAAAGACACCACAGGGCTCCTTTCTATTGATTTGACGGGTTTCCGACTTCTACAAAAAATGCAGCTGACCTTTCTATTTAGCTTGTGAGGGGCTTCATGTTCTAACATTGTGGTGCGCCGGTGCTGGAACAATGATTTATGGAGACGCGAGCCGGTATTTGCTCACCACAGCCAGGATATGCTCCAGGGTACTTTTCTGTGCATATCTCGTGGCTATACAAACCCTAAATAAGCACACGCAGGGAGTTTGGGAAGGGCTTGAAGCAAGTGATACACCTTCGCAGCCGTTGAGACAGCAGGAACACCAGCAACGTCGAAACACTGAGCAGCCAGTGGAAACCCCAGCGCCCACAAAATAAAAGTCTACTACCGAAATAATGCAGCCACAGAAAATGCAGTACAGGAAGGAACTGTGCTGCTGCAAATCCTATGCACGGGGCGGCACCGTTGGTGTCAACCATGTGTGCATAGTTCTCTGATAGCTGAGTTCGCGAAACTGTGGTGAATGCCACACCATTCGCTTCTAGAAATAGCATATTTATAGCACCAGAACTCCCTGCAGCATGGGGATGATAACACTGTGAGAACCTCCCTACGCCTTCTGGAGTTCCGTGGCTGCGATTTGGGGTTAAATCCTAACGGTCGAGCGGTTAGCCGTCTACGTACCTTATAGGCCCTTCCGTGTTACAGTGACTTGACGAAAGCAAAACTATGGGCTATGATGGGCTCTCCAGGGTCAAGTGGAAGGGAGGCCACGAGGAGAACGCCCCAGCAGTAACAGCTCCTGCTATTTGACTACCTGGGCGCTGTGTATATATACATATATATTAGGAATGCACGCTGACACTCTGTGACGATTTTTCAGTAACTGCCTCAAGAAACGCTCCTCCAAAAAGTTCTATGCGTGGATATTTACCAAAATATAGTTCACAAATCTTGTTTATGCCGTCGATCCGGAGAGTAGACTTCTTGAGTCATCGTCGCCTCATCCACCGCTTTTCCTTGGTATGAAAGAGCTTAGCCTCTTGCGATGTTGCCGCCTATCGAAAATTTTTCGTTGGCGTAGCTTTAGTCACACAAACTGTGATAACTATGGTAACCCTTTTAAAACACACTGTCGCTCTAAGGACGCCCTGCGCATCACTTTCCTTTGAAAGGATTCAGTGGTATTTCTGCTCTGAAATATGCAGTACAGCTGCCTCGTGCAGCGCCTTGCCTTCCCTGATACAGGCACAGTGAAGCCTTCTGAGTTTCGGGGGACCGCACGCCCATTCGATGGTGGCCATTAGGAGTTCTCGGTAGGGTATGAGGACCACCCAATTTGCAGCTGGAACTGCCTGAATCCAACAAGAGTAAGCACCGTTGGTCGCCAATACCCAACCCAATAACTGGCGATGCCGCAGGCGGACTACGTCATTTTTATAGCGCAGGTCCTCTAATGGTGCTCTTAACCAAACCTACGGGAGGAGTCTGTTTCTTTCAGTGGCCCTCAATGAAGAGCAAAAACATGGGCAGCTTTCAAGCGCTCCGCTTGTTGCTCGTGCGTCATTCAGTTTAAGAGCAGCCTAGACACGCAGTGGAACATTCCCTTCGAGCCCGGTTGGTTACCCATCATCGGCTGGCCCTTGATCCCCTGTTCTGCCGAGCCAACGAGACATCCATCGGGAAAACTAGAGGGAAGCTTTGCAGAGATCCTCAAGGGTGCACCTTTTAGCTCTGCTAAGCAAAAATTAACTCGCCTGCTCTGGTAGTCCCTAGGACGCAGGCTTTCAGGCGCCCTTTTTGCAAATTTTTTGCTAGCGGTACCTCGCTTCACCCGCTCCGTGCGTACCGTGCTCTAAAAACGCTTTTTACTGCACTCTCTACTGCAGCTCTAGATAGCAAATTGCAGCGGTTAAATATACGCGTAACACTGGACTTTAGAATCGTGAATCCCTACACTCTTATTTCTCCATTGCATAATTCACCTCCAAATGTACGTCTTACTCCTTAAAAATTATCTCCAGAAAACGTAGCGGCGGCGGCAACCGCAAACCAGTGGAGCAGCTACGGCAGCAGCAACTGCAGAAGCAGGTGTTCCTGCCGTTACTTTTGATGCTGCTACCATTGCTGCTGCTCACGCCAGCCTACCAAGATATTCAGATGAGATTTGGAGCCGGCAGTGACGGATCTGCATTTGCAGCATCACGCCGCACGCAAAGCGTTTGGGCGGTCGAGGTCCAGTCAAAGCTGTGCCATGAAGTCCCAGAAGCACGTGCTGGAGCAGTCCACTTTGCCAGTAGAGCATGGCGCCACGCCGTGTTGCGTGTACCACAAATGCATGCATGCGTGCAGCCTCTGTGTCACATTAGGGCTGCGGCGTGGCTTCCAAGGGCGCCAAGTAGTAGTCGTAGGGCACCCAGTGCAGGGCCTCCTGCACGACCTGTCTCGAAGGCCTCCCAATGGAGCGCCTTAGCGCCTCCGCCTTTTCTGGAGGCAGCAGCAAGAAGCAGCAGTCCCCTTTTATTTGCAGCACCCCTTGCTTCTCCAGACAAGCCAGCACGTCTTGAAACTCTATTGAAGTAGCCTCGGATAGCTCCTGTAGCACGCAAGCAGTGCATACACAATATATGTTAAGTTTACTTTATATATGCACTCCTCATATGTTACCTACACATGCACAAGCGCGTGCATTCACGTCGGCTCAAAGAGGGAAGCTATGCACTTATGTCTATGGGCGCTGGCTGTCCTGCAACAGGAAGCATCAGATGCGACAGCAGCAGAAACCGCATCACCGCCGGCGAAGCAGCAACACAGATATAATCGCAGTTTTCAACGTCTGCGCATGATTAGCAAACTGAGATTGGAATCCGCGGCAAAAAGAGCTTTACCATAGCACTCCTCAAGTAGTACTAGCGGAAGCAGCAACATAACGAGCAATCGAGCCATCACTATCTTTACCGACCCCAGCCCAATTACAGCTTCAGCAGCTAACCTGCAGTGACACTCTATTTCGAGGTGGCTTCAGCAGTGCCAGCAGCTGCTCCGTCCAATAAGCGAAATACGTAGCCCGCCCTAAATCCGAGAGAGGCCTCTCGGGACCCCCCGCCCTTCTTTCTCGCTTAGACAAAGAATAACTAAAACTAATCAAAAATTTGCCATAGCCCTTGCGCTGGTGCTGCAGCAACAAACCTCATCGAAACAGACACATACAATGGACTGCAGCAACAGCAAACGCAGCCGCACCCGCAGTAATTCGAACAGAAACAACTTGCAAATTGCAACAGCAAATATGAACCTAGCAACTCTAGCCGCGTAAGTCAGCAGCAGCAGCAGCAGCGAAAGACAAAAACAGATACCCGTGCAGGCGCCAATACCTGTACAAAATTTACAAAATTCGCATTATATAAAACGGCTAGGCAAGAGATCAGGGTTGTCGTCAACAGCAGTATAAGCAGCGGCATACCTGCGGCAGCGTGAGAAGACACGAGAGGTTATTCTTTGAGTGCTTTTCTTTGGAAAAGTATCCTGTGATGTGGTGTCCTTTGCTGTCGTACTCCGTCATAACGTAAAATACGAACAAATTCACAGGGTGCCTGTGCACCGCAGCAGCAGCAGCGGCAGCGGCAGCGAAAGAAGCAGCAAAGACAGCAGCAGCAGCAGCAGACGGCAGTGTATAGAATAAGCAGCAACAGTGCGCGTGTGGAGGATGAAGAGGAATCAACAAGCACAGCCACGACAACGTAATCACATGGCCTTATACGGCGAGATAAACAAAGACGGAGGCAGACATACAGGATGAGCACGCATGAAAATACCGCAGACATAGACACATGAATATTACAGCAAGAATGCTTCAGCAAAAAACGATCCGCGCCGAAAGTCTTGTGTTTGTGCAGGAAAAGCACAAAAAAGAAACGCCGAAGAAAAAAACGGGCGTTTGTCTATCAAGCGTCTCTACCGGACGAAGCCAACGAAAGAAAGAAACAAACACAAACAAGAACGGTGACAACAATGGACGATTGAGAAGAAACCGGATCAAGACAGTGAAAAGAGGGAACCGTGGATACATAGAATCAAGCGGAGATAAAAGCACAAAGCAACGAAAAATGCAGGCAGACGAGCGCAGCAAACACACCTTAGCGTTTTGTGGTCTAAAAACAACTTCGACAAAAAACATAAATTCTCGCAGTAAACCCGACAATGAGTCCCGTCCACCTCAAACATAGACACTCTGTCGTCTCTGCAACAAAAGCATATAGCCTGAGTCCTCAGCACTGAAGCCCTAAGCTCCAAACTCTTGATCTTGGCTGTGAGCGAGGGATTCCAACCAGACGGCCCGCAATGGCCACAGGCAAGAAGGCACTTTCCAAAGTAAATTTGTATTTACCCGCTACATTCGGTATACTGCTTTAGTCGCTCAATTGTTATCTTCCCCACTGTGAGTCTATGCAGCTGCGCCGTTGTGTGCCTCTGCAACTCCCCGCCTTTCCGTCCTGTCTTTGTCTCTATTTTGCCCTAATTATGGCCTGCCTTTGCGTGCCCTGCTTTAGCTGGCTCTCCCTGCCTGACTCTCTTGAATCTGTTTCCATTTCTGCTTCTCATCTGCAGATCTCAGGCTCTATTTCCCCTCTCTGTGTAGGTTCCTGTTCTGCCCATGAATTTCATAAATTTTACCATATTTCTTGTTTAGTGTCATACAGCCGCATTTCGCTCTAATCACGAACCTGTAAATTTCATTCCCCGGTGGGTGCCTGCATTCGCAGCACAACGCGTGGCGTTGCATCTCGCTCTCGTGCCTGAACACCCCAAATGCCAACAACAACAGCACCAGCACCAGCACGTTCCAACGCGGCAGACAAGGCAAACGTTTGGTCCCCAGCACAACAAACGCATCACTGGCAGTAACAACAGCGGCAAAGGCCGCTGCGCCAGCACCGACAGATCAGCAGCATCTCTTAGAGCCACAATGCCACCACGGCGACTATCCCAAATAGCCGCAGAGCCACAGCAGCGCCAGCATTAAAAAACGGGAGCTGCAGCGTCGCCATGAGGTCTCCCTTCATACCTCAGCACCAATGCTGTTACGAATCAAAGCCTCGTAGGACGGTCGACAACATTAGAAGGAGCGGCGGCAGCAACAGCAGAGTCAGCAGCAGCAGCACACGCCGCAAGAGGTGAACTTACACAAAGAAAGATAGACAGAATTCACATATGAACAGCACAGGCACGTCTTGTACTTCCGCCGGGTACGGAGAAAAGTACCAGCAGTCGACCAAATGAGACCCAATAGAAATCCTCTCCACAGTTTTCAGCTTGGTTGCTTCTTCGTGCTCACGCAGATACTCCTCGTCGAGACCTGGGGTTAACTCAGGCCACAGCTGCAGCTGCTGCTGCTATTGAGGCTGCTGTTGCTCCTGTGGCTTGGGCGTGCAGCAGGGGCTGGCAATGTCGCTCCCTGCATCTGCTAAATGTCAAGGCCTCACCTGCAGAGTTGTAGCCACTAGCTGTTTGCGTTTCAGGGCTCAGGGTTTGGAGCTTAAAACTTGCCTGCATGCTCATCTTCATCATCTGTTTCTCCCTTTTCTGCCACGGGGCCCTCGGGTGGCAGCTCCTCGCGAGTCTCTCTCAACTCAGACCAGCACCGCCAGCAGTCCAGCCTAGACACAAACCCTACATTTTAATCTCTAAACCCTGGACCCTGAGCTCCGAAATCTAAGCTAGTCCTGTAAAAAGGGAGCACGATGTCGCGCAGAAGACTAGGAAGGGCGTAGGTTGTAGATACGGTTTAGGAGTCAGCAGCGGCCCTCTTGAAGGGTCTAGGGCCTAGGGTTCAGGGCTTGCCTTCTGTCGAGGCCTAAAAAGTGCACGTAGTAGTCATAGTCACTAGGCTTGAGGGTAGCTGCTGCTTCAACAAAGGCGCTGCCCTCGAACCAGCTGCTGCTGCTGCTGCTTGCTGCTGCTGCATCGGCTGCTGTACTGCTTTCACCTGCGGAAAGCTGCTGCTCAGATGCAGCAGCGGCAAACACTGCTGCCGGTGTACCCCGAGGCCCGAATGGGCCTTTCCTTCTTGCTGCTGCACCCAGCGTTGAGGGTATCCCTGCTGCTGCTGCCGCTGCACGGCGTTCTGCGTTGGGCCTGCAGGTTTAACCAACTTAGCACATAAAAGGACTACAGCAACCAAAATAGCACTGCCACGAGGATCAGCAGCAAAAGCAGCAGTAGCTCTTGGTGTAGTGGATCGCAGTACGACAGGGGCAACGGCAGTAACGACAGCAGTACAGAAAAGTACGGCAGCAATCGCGCAGCAGCAGCAGCAGCAAGGTAGCACATGAACGATAAAAATCAGACAGATGCAAGCACAGCAAAAGAAGTGGAAGCAGCACGGCGAAAACGATAGCAGCACGATGCAACCTATAACGGCAGCAGCTGCAGCAGCAGCAGCCACACCTGGCATGTACTATCTTGCAGGGCCTCCAGTGCTGGGAAACGGGATCTCGAGCCCACACAATGGCCTTCGCCGACAGCGCGTTGGGAAACTGCACTCGCAAACTCTGAATCTCAAGTCTGGGGCCTCAGCCGTTGACTTCGAGGCTGGAACCCTTTCCCCTAGAGCCACAGCTGCGGACTTCTGCGCAGGAATGGGCCACTCATGCCTCAGCAGCAGCAAAGCAACACATGTTCAGACCTTCTTGTTTACCTGAAGAGCATAGCTGTCAGTGAAACGGGCTGGGTTGAGTTGCTTGCCTCCCTTGGGCCCGACGCCCTTGACTTTGCTGTTGCTGCTGCTGCCTCGAGGCGGAGCAACTGCGCCGCCTGCTCCCACCGAAGATGCCACTGGCCCTGCTGCAGCGCCTGCTGCACCTGCTGCTGCTGGAGCAGCTGCGGCGCTCGCAGCTCCGTGAAGAGGCACATTCGCAATAGCAGCAGGGGGGCAGCTCCTCTCCACATAAGACGGCTGCAGGCTCGCGCTGCTGCTCGTGCTACTGCTGGTGTTGCTGCTGACGCACTGAATTTTCTGGGGAGGGCCCACATTGTCACCGCAGCTGGCGATGCTGCTGCTACTGCTGCTGGTTGCTGTCCGCTTCATTGGAATCCGATCTGTTACGTTCTTGATGCTGCTTCTGCTAAGCCGCTGCTCTCTGCACAGCTGCGGCGAGCTACTCCTCTTGCTGCTGCTGCTGGTGTTCTTGCCGCCGCTGCTGCTTCGCTGCTGTCCCTGCGGCCCTGTCTCGGTAGCTGTCTGATGGCCCGATCATGGAGAAGACCACCCAAGTGCTTCAGCTTGCGCAGCTAGTTATGCAAGTGACTAAAAACAATTCTTAGAGGTGGTGGTGCAGGGGTTTGCACGCCTGCCTCTAGTGCTGCTCCTCCCGTCGCCGCTGTCGCTGCTCCTGTTGTCGCTGCTACTGCCGTACAACAGTCGCTGCCCAATGATGTCAAAGCAGTTAAGCCTTAAAAACGTCAGGGGGAAAGCGTGTGGAGTGGCGCTTCGGCTCTCGTACTGCCGCTGTTGCTGCTGCTACTGCAGCTACAGAGCAAATAGCAGCAGCAGCAGCTCCAGCTGGCTAAAAGGGGTTACGGCGACCCTAAGTCTGTATACTTTCATGTTATCTTTGTAATTTTGTGTTCTAGCGGCCATCGTGCCTCTTCGCTGCGTCAACCTAGACTGAGGCCCCATACCTCTAGGCATGCTCCTGCTCCAGCTGCTGCTGCTGCTATTGTAACAGCTGTTGTTCTAACCATTTACAAGCATTTCATTGTTTACACATTCATTTTTTGTGAGTGAAGGGTCGACCGCAAACCGGGACTGCTACGGCAACGCTTCCAGCAGCAACTCCAGCAGCAGCAGTAACATTACGACTTACACAGCAGCTGTAGCTGCTGTTACAACAGCTGCAGCAACAGCTAATTGTGGAACTTGAAAGAGGCATTGCTAGAAACGCTCCGCGTAACGCACGCAGCAGCATTATTGGCAACATTTGCAGGGGGACCTGAACGAGAAGCAGCACTCCGAGCAGATGCTGCTGTTGCTGCTGCGGTTATGTTGAGCAAAGCATCCCCAAGTATCAGCAAGCCAGGCAGCTGCAGCAGCAGCAACAACGGAAACGATAGCAGCAGGCGCCGGAGCTGTATGCACTGGTAGCAGCGACAGTACACACAGCAGCAACACAGGCAGCAGCAATAGCAACACGCTCTCACGCAGCAGCAAGGCAAGCATAAGCAAAGAATATGGTGCGCAGAATGTTTCTACCCTTTTACTCGAAGGACCGCGGACCCCCACGAATCCGCATGCAGGTGCTATCTCGATCCTGTTGCTGTTGCTTTTGTTGCTATTCTTTCTGCTGCTGGCAACTTGCCGTTTCCGCCGTTGCCGACCTAGAGCTGCCTGTGCGGCTTCGTCTTCATGACGTTCATTCTTCGTTTGTGTGGCCTGTGCTGTTGCTGCTGCTGCCACTACAGGTGATTCGTTGCAGCCTGCTTGCCGCTTTTGCCGTGAGTAGTGTCGATAGTGCTGCCGTAGGTTGTTTGCGGCCGCTACTGCAGGTAATGGGCACAAAGGGAAGGCGCTTCTACAAGATCGTGGCGGCTAATCAGAGGGATCCGCGAGATGGGAAGCATATGGAGGTACCCCTGCCGTTGCTATCTCTGTAGCTGCCGTTGCTGCTGCTCCTTTTCCACAGTCTGTTGCTGCCGCTCCTGCCCCTTTTCGATATTCTATTGCCGCTGCTGCTGCCTCATTTGTTGAAGTCCTAGCACGCGTTGGTGCTCACATATCTTCCGTTCACGGGGGACATTGCCACACGCAGAGCCGCCAGCGGCAGCAGCAGCTGCTGGTACAGTGGAAAATTCAAAAGCAAAAGTAGCTGCTGCTGCATCTGCCTTCGGATTTTTAGTTGTTTTATCTTTTGCTAGTTCGACTTTGCCTCAGTTGGCCGGCTGTTGATGCTACATGCCATACGTATCCTAAGTGGCTACTTTGGCCGCTTCGTCTTCTGCGTTTGTGTTTGCCTTCTCATTTTGTCCAGAGCCTTCTGTTCTTTTCCACGTTGTTTGCTTCTCGTTTTCTTTGCCTATTTCCTTCCCTCGGCTGGCTTTACTGCGCATCTCATGGCGCCAATCTGATTCGTGATTCGTTTGCAGCTCTTCGTTTCGACTGTGCAAGTGCCGGCTTTTCACGCTTTTTAATGTTTTGTTGACTTTTCTGTTCAAACGAGTACACTTGGCCAAACAGCTCATTTACTAGTGATTGCATGTTCTCAGGTCCTAGGCAGCTACGTGCCCATTCCCGGCTCCTCCGCGTCCTCAGTCGCTGAGCTGCGCCTTCGCTTCTCGCGGGTCAAGTTTTGGTTGGCAGCAAATGCCTCAATGTCTTTGTCTATATCTCGGTTGCTCGGCAGCGCTGGCCTCATTCCCCTCCCCCCTCCCCTCTTTGGCTGGAGGTGCAGGGGCAGGTACCATGAGCTGCTGCAGCAGCAGCAGCAACAACACCTGCTCAGAGTCAGCCCAAATACCATCACCTAACGGCTTGCTATTGCTGTGGTTGTTGTTCGTTCGCTTATGTCTTGTGCACAATGTTTAGAGTGCCGAGGTGTGGGGACAGGGTATGACGCTTCTTGCATCTACCCAGTTCGCTGAATTCACTTGCTGTTACTGCTGCTGCCGTTGCTGCTGCATTTGCAATTGCACTAGCTGTTCTTCTTGCTGTTGCTGCTGCAGGAGAGCGAGCTGCGGAATTTCTTTAAGTTGCCGAGCCCAATCAGCACGCAACTGGTGGAAAGAGAAACTGAAAAACCCAAAAAAGAAGACGTTCGAAAAATTGTTCGATAAAACCTGCAGCAGCAACAAGTGCTACTGCTGCTGCTGCAGTGGTTCGAACCGTTTGCTGCGGCGATTACAGCAGCAGTCTAAACTGCAGACACTTCATTTTGTTTTTGACCGCAATTCGCAACCGCTGTTTATTTCATTTTTGGCCTGAAGCGACTCTGCCTGCTGCCATTGCTGCTGTAGTGATGTCGCTATTGTGCCGTTGGCCCCGTGCTGCGTGTTCTACTAAGAAGCAATAGACGGACAGCCCAGTCCGCGAATTGAACATTTTCTTCAGCAGCACCTCAATACAACTATCCGCACATAATCGCGGCCGCTGTGGCAGCAGCAGTGGCTGCAGCAGCAAAAACAGCGGAGCCGCAACCGAACAGCAGAGGCAGCAAAACCCGAGCAACCAAGCCGTTGATGGATATTTGTTCAGATAATGTCGCTCCTACTGCCGTGGTTGCTGTGATAGATAGCGGTCTTATTGCTGCTGCTGCTGCTGAGCCGCGGAGCCACTAGACTTCCTGCTGCGTCGACTGTCTGCTGCTGCTGCCATGGAAGCTGCTGCCGCTGAAGCGGATATTTCCTCGTCTCTTGCGACGTCAGACACATTAAAAGCAAATGTAACTCTTCTGCCGCTGCGCGTTATCTGGACTGAGCCTTCTACCTGCTCTTGTTGCTGCTGCTGGCGCAATTCTCTCTCGTGCCGTTGCTGAGTGCTAAGTCCCAGCTGCCGTCGCTCAGTCAAAGCTTCTTCTGCCTCTGCTCTTGGGGGGGCATACAAGGGACTTTCTCTACTGCTAGCAGATGCAAGTGCTTCCTGTTGCTGTTGCCGGCGGGTGGCGAAGGCTTCGTAGCTTTGCTCTGCTTGTCTTTGAAGCAGCAGCTGCTCCTGCGCTTCAAGATGTAGTGGGTGACGCTGCAGCTGTAGCAGGAGTTGCTGTTGTTGCTCATACAGCCTTTCTGCAGTACTTTGTGATATATCTAATCCTACGGCTGCAGTCGAGGAACCCCTGTGCTCCTCACCCAACAACAATGCTGCTAGGCCAGGAGACGCTGGAAAGTGTGAAGCGGAGGAAGAGCTGCCTGGGCTGCCACCCGCGGTAAAATGCCATCCCTCTTCTGCTGCTGCTGGAGTTGCTGCATCTGCGGCAGTCGCTGCTGCAGAGCTACCAGAGACACCGGGGTCGGAGGCACCCCACAAAAGCTCATTGCCAACATCAGGCCTGCATGCAACACTTGAGACGAATTAGCGTGCAGGCTGTAATTCCTGTGCTAAAGCTAGGCAAGCTACAGCTAGGCAGCTGCAGGTAAAAACCAGCAACTAGGCTGCAGCATCTGTTGCTGCACAGATGCGGCGGTGCCGGGACAGCAACAGCAGCAGCGGCAGTACTAGTAGCGACTAAGACTCACACGAGCAGCCATATGAGCATTGGCATGCAAAAAAATTGGCATGAAGCAGCAGCAGCAGCAGCAGCAGGAAATGCTGCAACAAGATGAATATAGGCAGCAACAATGTGTGACGTGGGGTCCCCTTACAGTGGCTGCAAGCTCGTGAAGGCTCGCGGAGAAAAGGCACTAGCGCTGCTGCATTCTTCTGCTGCTGGGGGGACTAGTTGCTGGTGCTGCTGAGCTCCTGCTGCTGGTGCTGATGCAGAAGTCGCCGCCGCTACTGCTTGTTCGCTTATAGGCCTGCGTTTCCCACGGTGCCCTCGAGTGCCGCGGCGGCCACTACCAGCAGCAGCACCAGCAGCTCCGCCAGCCCCCACCCCGTGTTTCTCGAGGCTTTCTTGTTGGACAGAGGGACCCATCTGCAGCAGCAGAACCGGCTCCGAGTGAAGTCTGTCAAGTGCTTTACTAGGTTTTAGGGTTTAGAATTTAGGTATAAGGGCTCCTCTCACATGCCTTTTCTTCAGCCGTCGACTGCTCAGGAAAGACTCAAGGGTTCGCAGCAGATGCTCTGTAGATGACACGCCACTGCTGTTGCTGCTGCTGCCGCTGCTGCTTCCGCTTCTGCTGCTGCTGCTGCTACTGCTACTACTGCTGCTGCTGCTGCTGCTACTGCTGCTACTGCTGCCGCTACAACTGCTGCAACTGCTGCTGCTGCTACTGCTACTGCTACCGCTATACGTGCTGCCACGGCTTCTGCCGCTGCTGCCACTGCTGAGCTGCCTGATGGTGTCGTCGAACTCTCGCCTCATCGAGTTAAGAGGATCCTCAAGTAGCATTAGGGGATCCCCAGGCTGCTCCGTGGGGTCCCGCGAGGGCCCCAAAGTATCCATCTGCATCTTCTGTGTTTGCTGTGTCTCCCTTCCTGCATCTTTCCCTATATCAGAGGAAGGACCCTCGAATCGCACTGCATGCTGCTGCTGTGCTGCGTGAACGCCGCAGCTCAGCCCAAAACCAGCAGCAGCAGCAACAGGAATGGTGCGGGCAGCAGCAGCAGAGCCAGTAGGAGGAGCAGTTGGTGCAGCAGGGAAGGCTGAAGACGCGAAAGCCCCTTGGGAAGAACTTTGGCAGCTGCTCGCAGCAGTAGCTGCTGCTGCTGCTACTGAAGGAGTGGGAAATATGGCCTCTGGATAGTTCGAGGGGCCCTGGGCTGTCTCGGCACCTCTGCACGCTGTATATACCCACTCAAGGGCCCTGCACACTTCAGCAGCCGCCGCCTAAAGCCAGTACAGCAGCAGCACAACCAGCACCAGCAGCGGAGAACACAGCCAACATAACGAAGAAACAAGCTAGCAGCAGCAGCCACCCAAGTTACGACATCAGCAGCAGTGGCAACAATAGTGTTAGTAGAAGCACAAGTAGCAGCAATTAAGAGTCAAAGCACAGGGAAGCCGCAGCAGCGACTCTTGGTTCTACCTGCTGCTTTTGCTGCGGCAAATGGACAGCAGCAAAAGAAATAGCAGCAGCAGCAACACAAGAAACAGCACCAGCTGCAACAGCACGAGTTGAAGCAGTTATCAGTAACAGCTTAGGTAAGCCGCAGTGGCGACATTTTGTTCTTCCCGTTGCTCTTGCTGCGGCATATCGATAGCAGCTCAAGAAGTGGCAGCAGCAGCACTCACAACAAGGCTCCCGCTGCGCGTGGGGTCTCTGGAAAGCAGCATCACGATTTCGTCCATTTCAAGACTCCTCTCTGCTGCAGTTTGATCTCTACGCTCATCCCCGCCGCGGCTGTGGCTGCTGCTGCTGCTGCTTGGGGTGAAAGTTGTCCCATGGGTCTCCGCACCTAGCTGCTGTTGCTGCGGCAGCGGCTGCTGCTGCTGGCTGCTCGCAGCTGAGGAGAGTCTGCCTTGTAGAAGCGGTGCAAATATAATTTTTAGATAAACGTCAAATAGAGACTCGACAGACGCAGACAAAAGCAAGGCAAAATGGAACCTGGCAGCAGCAGCAGCATCAGCAGCAGCACCAGCTACAGCAGTATCAAACAGAGTGGAAGTCAGCGCAAGCCAAGTCTGGTGAGCCGTCAAATAGACCAGCAAAGAGTTGGACGAAAGCAGGAGTAGCAACAGTAGCAGCAGCAGTAGCAGGAACAGCGCCTGCGTGAGCTGACGCTCCAGCAGCATCAGGAGCAGCAGCAGCAGCCATAACTGCGTTGGCAGGTACCTACTGAAATGCCTCTGGATTTGTATGGTCTTTCCACCACTGGTTCAGACAGCCCGTCAGCAGCAGCAGCCGCAGGCACTTCAGCTGCTTTTCCATAACCAAGTCCCTAGTCTCCTCCTGCTGTCGCTGCTGCTGCTGCTGTTCTTGGTGCATTGCCTGCTCTGGCAGGCAGGTGGAACTGCTGCGGATGCCTTGACGGAACGCTTCTGCAGCAGCAATAGCTGCAGCAGTAGTTGCTTCTGCGGTTGCTGTGCTGCTGCCGCCACTTCTTGAGGTATCCCCTGGTGCCTGGTGTCTGTAGGCCTGAGCCACCAGGTCTGCTGCTGCTGCTGTGCCCGCCGCAGCAGCCAAAGCTTCGGCTTGCATGCTCACGTGACTGCTGCTGGAGGCTGTGTCTGCTGCTGCTGGCGCCCGATTATCAGGAAAGGGGCCCTCCAACTCGAGAGCCAGGTCAACAGCAGCAGCCACAGCATCAATGTCTTCACTTCTAATGCGGCGGTAGGCGATGCTGCTGCGGCTGCTTTGAGCAGTCTCCCGCTGCCACATAGCTTCGATTGAGGCTCTCAACTGCTGCCTGCGAGATAGCAGGGAAGCTGTGGTTGGGTCCTGCTGCGGTGCGAATGAAGATGTCGTGGGTGTAGCTGCTGGTGCTGTTCTTGCTGATGCTTTTTGTGTAGCTATTGTTGCCGCTGCTGCTCCTCGCGAGCTTGCTGATGCCTCAGCTGGAATTGATGATTGAGGACCTGCTGCGAAAAGAACTTCACGGCTTTCCTCTTTCTGTTGTACAGGGGATTGTGAAGCCGCACCTTTAGGCAAGCCCTGCTGTGGCAGCGCAGCAGCAGTATGTACAGTGGCAGCGGCAAAAGGAGAGGCAACATAAACTCCAGGAGCAGAGCCTAGAGAAGAGCCTTCAGAAGCAATATTAGTCCCCGGAGAAGCTGAAGTAGTGAAACCCGAAGCAGAAGCACGCACAAGAACAGCGGCAGGATCAAGTGCAGCAACGGGAGGAAGTGCAGCAACGCCAGTAGCCCCTTCCTGTTGCCCGCCGCCAAGCTGCATCCACTGTGACGTTGCCGCAACCGAAGTTCCCATCAAAACGCTTCGGTGCTTCTCCGCAGCTACAATTTCTGTTCTCCCTGCAGCTTCTTCCCCAACGACTGCACCAATAGCAGCAGCACTGGCAGCTGGTGGCGGCTGTGCGGCTGCCGCTGTTGCTTCTGTCGTAGGCACTGCTGCTGCAACCTCGGATGCCGAAGCAGTCTGAGGCGGTTCTTCTGTGCATCTCAAAGAAGGCACCTGAGTACCACCTGTTGCTGCTGGCTGCTGTCCACTCTGCGTCATGCTGAGGGCCCTTCGGGAGGTTCGAGATGCGGCGTGGGAGCCCGTCGCAGGTGAGGGCCCCCAGGTTTGCCCGCACCGCTGTGAGGCTTCAAGATGATTGAGATATTTTAGTGCAAACGCTGGAGAAGATAAGGGAGAAGAGAAGATTGCTGACGCTGCTGGTGATACTCGCGTTGCTGGCGCTGCTTGGGGCCACTGATGTTGCACTGCCGTTTTGGGACTTTTCTGCTTCTGCTGATGCTGCTGCAGCGGAGTTCAAGTTCGGACAACTTCGTCCCAGGAGATGCTGGTGATTACCCAGACGGGAAAGCCTAATGTAAAGCCCGTAAGCCCCAAATTGTGGAGCCAAGTAAGACATGTTCCCTATTTTGAAATAGCAAGTGTGATGGTCATGTACCTGAAGCAGCAGACAAGCCTTTGTGTCCGCAGAAGAAAGCAAAGTCTTTTGACCTATTCGCCTTGAATATTATGCCTTCTGACACAGAGGGGGCTCGGCGACCTCGAGACGGAGCCCTTGCTGCCGCCTAAACCCTCTTAAAATACAACTGCCTCTGTTTTTCATGCGGTTATCGTAATATTTCGCAAAAACATGGAATACAACAGAACTAACTGAGCGACCCGATACTGTCGCCCGCGTCGGAGGCCAGTACTGCAGCTACCGTAAAGCCGCAACACTGGGATGTGTTAAGTAAACACAGTAGGGACTAAAAAAAGGCATTAATTTCAATCCATTTTGACTGGCTGCAAGTACAGCCCACGCGAGTACACGGAAGCCACACGGACCAGCTAGAGGCCAACGGCCTGGCCACGAGCGCCTTTACTTCCCGCTACTCCATATATGGGTTAGTTCACATCATATTTTGTCTTAATATATATTATTCAACCAAAATTTCGGTAATGTGGTTAGCGAATTGTGAAAGAAGGCTCGTTAACGTGCGCGACTCCCAACTGTAGTGACCTCGGTGTCGCATTCCAGGTGACCTCGCGGTGGCGAAGGGCATTCCCCTTCAAATAGATTTTCTGAAGCTTATCTTATATAAACTTTGAAGCATCAGTTTAACTGAATATAATCAACACTATACTACCTCTTTATGCCAGAGAAGGCACAACCACGAGGAAACGGACGGCTTTCTAAAGGCTCCCAAGGGAATACCCACTGTCTCTTCCCCCCTGCGTCGCTCTGTCCCTGACTTTCTTCGCATTTCTACTTTCCTACTCACTACAAACTTGACTTCACTTCTACAGTGTCTTTTAGAAGCCGCGTAAGCAGTCCTTCGCAGGCCCCTTCGTCCGTCCACAGCACGGATAGCTTGCCGCTTTAGTTCAATGCCGATCACGCAGAGCACACAGAAGGCTTGTCAGTTCGGCATTTCGCCTTCAACATAAGCATAATCTGTTGGGTGACCCGCCTGTACGTTCCGGGAATCTAAAGTTGCACAAGAGTTCGCTGCACAGACTCTCCTGCAGCAATGTAAGCAGCCACTGGACAAATTGACACGTGGCAAAGCCTCTACCCTCAGCATGAAGAATCACAAAAAATCCCCCATAATCTGCATCTCTCGTTGAAGAGCTAGTCTTCCGGGAACGAAAGATATCTGTGTGAACTTGTGAAGGATTGCCATTCACAGATGGACCGATTCATTTAACTATTGCTCAGGCAGTATCCGTCTAAAACGGAGTCCAACAAGAACAAAAAACAAGATAAGCTGCCAATATGAATTCAGCAGCTTGCAATGGCTCGAACCAGTATAATATGGGACAACTGGCGCCAGTCACACACCTTGGAGGCCCTTGCTGTTGCTGTCCTGTAGTAACTGTGTTGGTTGGTCAAACTCCGTTGCTCCACCCCATTGATGCTGCATGGGCACAAAAGCGACTGGGAGCCGGGGAAGGGGAAAGTCAAGCAAAAGCGAGCCCAGTGTGCTGGATTCCACAACAGCTGCAGCCAACGTTCGGCGTCTTTGCACGGCACACAAATGACTGCACCTGCGCTTGTATCTCCGGCCCCGCGTAAACGGCAAATGCGGCATGAATTTACGCAGCGGCGCGCTTTAAAAAGCTGGTTTCCCAAACACAGGCAAGCGCTGCAAGGTAAAGATAAAACGATGCCACATGCTTTCGTATTTGGTCGCCGACTGCGCCATCTTGCCCCGTAATCACAACAGCTCACCATTTGCGTCTGAGTCTCCTGCAATGTTACTTTCGACAAAAAAAGAGTTCTCTTCTGCCGCCCTCCGCCTTGCCTGTTCACGAACACGCCCAAATGCCCAAATCCCGTGTTCTTCATCATGTTCACGTTTGTTCATGAAAGACGACAGCGGTAGCCCGGCAACCCTGACCCGCTTATTGCCAGAGGTCTGAAAATTCCTTTATAACTTCATCCGCGGTTATACGTTTTTCCCGCTTAACCTGCAGCAACCTAGTGAGCAGCTCTTGCCACCGCTCTGGCACGTGCGACTTCGCCATCTCCGGGACGAGCACAGCACTTGATATATCTCTTTGTAGCAGCTCAGTGAAATGAATATACAGACGGTCCATGCTATGCGCGGGTGCTGACAAACCGTACGGCAGATCCCCCGTAAACAGTTCATAAAGAAGAGCACCCAGAGACCACAGATCACTCCTCGCCTCCGGCACCACTGGCGTTGCCGTTTCTATGCCCTTCCTGATGTTCATGAAAAGCTCTGGCTCAGTAAAAGCCAGCGTGGCGCCGACAAATTTGCCTGCTTCCGTCCCCGCAACATTAATGGAGGCGAAATCACCCAATAGGAACGACCCGTCGGCCCGCATGAAGCAGCTGCTCAACTTCAAGTCGTTATGGCAGGCGCCGATTTCCTGCAGGTGCAACACCTGCAGGAGCAAGCGCTGTGCAATGTAGATCTTCGCGTCCAGCGGCAGCAACGGACTATGCTCTAGAAGGGTCTCGAGGTCCCCGTAGAAGAGCTCCGTCAGCTGCACTTTGTTTGAAACAACCAAACCCTCAGCGTACAGATCCGCCGGCATATCTTCGAGTTCCGCTGTCGCCAGCGGCACTGCAATTCCTCTGTGGGAGGCGCCCTTAGCTGCGGGAGTCTTGTCCAGGGCTGTGCGTATACCCTCCTCTTCAGCCAAAAGCAATTCAGAAAGCGCCTCCGTCAGGCGTTCCTCTGTGGACTCCCCTTCCTCGTTTGAGTCTTCGTCTTCTTCGTCTTCTGACGTTAACCTGCTTGCTTGATCTTCTTGGTTCGCTCCAAAGGGTACCCGCAGCGCGAAGAAGCGCTGGCTTTCCTTGTCTTTGACTTCCAGGATCAACGAGAACAGCCCCTCGCCCAGAAACCGGGTCACTTCATACTCAGTCCCGAACGTCTGCGTCACAGATTCGTCAAAAGGTGCAACTTCTTCAAGGCGCACAGTCTGGCCAACAATTTTCCTCGAGAAACCGCCAGACAAATGGTACGCGAGCATTTCCAGCGCCTCGCGGGCGTTCTCAGAGGCGGGGGGGCCGCTGACTTCCTGTGCCTTCTTCAACTCCAGCGCCGACAACGCCTGAGCCAAATACTGCTTCCCCCGTGCAGCATCGGGCGGCAGCCGCCGCTCATCATCCACCCTCCGCAGCACGGGGCGGCCCTGCTGCGCAGCACTTGAATGTTGACCCGGCCTGACGGCCCCAGCAAGGGGGCCGGGCTCCCCATGCTGCAGCTGGCGACTCACGCCGAAAATGCTGAAGGCCAAACCCAAGCTCGAGAGCACCATGAAAAGCAGCGCGCCGCTGTACCTGCGGCGCCCCTGCTGGCGGTGCAGCCGCCCACCCTGAGGCAAGTCTGCCAGCAAAAACGGAGGATCCAACAGTTTGAAGTCTCTTGGAATGCTCGACGGCGGCGGCGCACTCAGGGACGTGGGATCCATCTTCAGCACTGCAGTGGAGAGGCGGGGCCAACAAGAGGACGCCTGAAAACGGCAGCAAAATTGGAGGGAGCACGTGAATTGAATGCCGCGGAAGCAGCCAGACTGGACCAAAATGGGAGGCTTCGGGAGTCGCTATGTTCACAACAAAGATGCCGACAAACGCACTATGCACGCACCACAAAAAACAAACAAAAAAGCTGCCACCCCCAGCTTCCTCCTCGCCAGCCTCTTTACTTCTACTCCCCCTCCGCTCTGTGCATGCAAGTCTGCTAATTTGCAGCCGCGAGCATGCTTCACGAGCAACTCAGTAGCCGCGGGACTCAATCCACGCAAAAAAAAAAACGACAAAACGACTAAGGTGGATTCCACGACTTGTTTCACCGCTGTGTGAGGCGGGAATCTGATTCTGTGCAAACATTAAGCAATGCCTAGGAGCCGAAGCTTCCACAGCTTTCAGACGCCCATAAGGCACCGAGGGCTTCCGCTTAAATCCGCAGGGACAGGCCTTGTTGGCTGGGCGTCTCCAGCTGGGAACAGGCTAAGACCTCGCTATGGAGGCAATTTGCTTTTGAAGTATTTGGAGCGATAAATCCAATGCATAAGCGAGAAATCAACCGCACGAAGTGCTAAGACGTCTTGAGACACAGAGGGCGCACAGCGCCGTGGATGCGCGTCAACCGTCGCTAAAGTCGGATGCGTGCCTTCCTTACATAAATTCAAATGAATTCGCCCTCGTTTTGCTCTTAGCCGCAAATTAAAAGCAATAAAATGAAGCTGATTGTCACCTCCTGCTCGAACTGTGGAGTGGTTCTGGACCACGCGCCGGGAAAGCGGGTACCTGTTCCCGCACGGCAGCCCCCTTCAGGCCTCAGCAACGCACACAGCATGGGCGGGCGCAAGACGGTTTCTAACAGTATTTCTTCTGAAAGATATTTGCAGATCGAGCGAAATCCAAACATCCTAGACATTTCAACCTACTTGCCTTTTTTTCTTTCGCCACCGTTCGTCAGATCCTGCGCAGCCCTCGGCACAGCCCCCACCCCACAAAAAATTGCTCTCTGGGACCCTCTGAAGCGGCCTCGAAAGCCAACCAAGGAAACATTGACGATATTTAGTTAATACTTTGTAAGATCGGGTAATGAATAGCGAGCCAGGCAAAGCGTGCTGCAAGGGCGAAACGCGGGCCGGTGAGCGCCCGCAGAAAGCAGCATCGACAGGAGCGGGGCATTTATGCTTGTGCATGTGTTGTATAGTGCAAGGACATAGCCAGAGCTTCACTTCCTGAAGAAAATGGCACTACTACACCGTAACCAGCCTATACTACCTGATGCCCTGGGAAGCTCTGCTTTGGCTTTTTTGTGCTGGCAGCGTCGCCCACCGTAAATTGCCGCAGTAAAGCGTCTGTACTTCATTATGCACCGGAAACTAAGCCTTTCCTAGGTATATGTTGAGTAGTTAAGGTCTCTTCCGGCAATGTCGGGGCGAAGTGGTCCCTTAGGAACGTATCTATGCGGGGAGTTCCATAAGCTCGCCTCTAGGCAGTTGTGCGGCGCTTCGATGCTGCTTCAAGAAACGGAATAATGCGGCTTAAACACAGGCAGCAATTGAAGGTTTTGCATTAAGTAGAAAATGCAGATTTATAGCACTTGCTAAGTCGATGAGAGAGGTTCCTTTCCATTCGAGAATGCAAAATGCTTCCGGCTATCTTAGTTTGGTGTAATTTCCGTTCAAGAGGGCAGAATGATTCTTATTAGTTTAGGGCTTCTCAACATAGCAGAGCATCTTGAATTCACTCGACGCAAGTGGAGGTGGTTCTCAAGTCTGTGAGATTGATGTGTCTGGGACAGGCCATATAAACGCATGCGCCTGCGCAGCAGAAATAATATGTGGGTTACAGCACGAGCCAGATGCTGCAAAGAGAGAAACTGATGTGCATCTATGGAGAATGGGTGTTCTTGTATTTTTCGAATCGCATGCACAGGGTAGTTCAGGCTTCAAATAAAGGCTATAGATCTTGAATAACTTGCTAGCCGCAACTTTCAGTTTTCCACGATAAGGCAGAAACCGCAAATATGAATATCCTGACACAACCCCAACAGTTGTCACGGATTTAAGTTGGCCTTTTGAGAAACAAACACAACTTATGTGCTTGTGCGTCTGGCCAGCATAGAATTCAGTGACTTGGGTTTTCTCCGCAATTCATGGGACTCCAAGATGCAGCAAAGCCCACAGGAAAAGCCCTAAACTACTTTTTTCTCCCTGAATGACTTCGTGTTGCCCTGAAGAACACGGCTTACGACAAAGACGAAAGTGAACTCATCAGCTGCAGCTCATTCCACTGGCAGTACTACTCCGCGCCAGGCCAGTCAAAGCCAGGTAAGAAATATTTCAGCAAAAAAATGTTCGAGGAAGAAAATATCACTTTACTATTTTTGAAGAGTGGCTGAAACATGCAGCAAGCTTTCTGCTGCTGTGCTGGTGAAAATGCATACCTCTATCTTTTTTTTCACACGCATACGAATATACTCATTTGTAACACTGTATTTCGATAAACGGGCATATATGAGCACACGAGGCTATACAATCTCATCCATAAACGGAGAATTGAGACAAAGTGTTGAGGTCGAGCTTCTTTCGCACAAGTGCTGCGGCAGCTGCAGCGCAGCACAACGCCTTTTCGCCGCTGTGACGGAGGGGATGAAGTTTAACTGAAATGCTTGCGATACAGAGATTTAAGGCACTTTTGTGGTTAATTAACAGCTCCACGGCCTCGTTTCACTCCAGGCTGCAGCCGCAGCTCCAAGAAAGTGGAATAAATCTGTGCGCAGAGAAAGCCTCCTTCGCCAGCAGCGAATGCGAGCATCCACTTGTCATGAATGAAACCAAAGGTACAAGAAACAGGAAATTTGCGCCTAGAGGCGACTGGCAGGCAACCAGAGCTTCCCGCTGCGGTGCAACTCGTGCTGCAGCGCCGAAGCAAAATTGTGTGAATGAAAGAACCAAATGGGAATTATGGTAAAACAGAGAAGCAAATGGATTTTGTGAAAATAGAGAAGCGAAATTGGGAGTAAGAAGCCGGAAACTGAGGGCTTGAGCATTCTGTGCAGTATGCATATAGCATTACATGCTCAATTTGAAATGGCTCGAAACCCGCGAAAGGATTTTCTGAACACCAGCGCATCATGCAGCTTTCTTACTCTGGCTGCTACAGAAAAAACTGGAACTTTTATTCTTTATTTCCAGAATGATGCTTATTTATTTTGCAAGCAACGCAGCTACGCATTGACTGGGTGGGGGAGTAGCTCAAGAAGAGCGCTTTCGGTAACTCCCCAGCAAGATTTTCAATATGGGATTTTAAGGATTTTCGCTAATCCGGGAAGCCTAAGGCATTTGACGCCATTCTGATTGCCCAAGATCTTGTGTAAATGACAGACAATTCCCTCTTCCTATGAAGGACAGTTTTGGGGAAAAGATAAGTGTTTCTGGCCGAGAGAGAGCTGCCCAGCTGTCTATTGCTGCGGCCCTGGCCCATGGTTTTCTTTTCTGCTGCTCCTCAGGGCTGCTGCACTTCTTTCGTGGTCCATTGGTCCATTTTATTCCCCAAAGCTTTCCTAAGCCCGGCTTTCTTGCCCCCAAGGGAGTCGCAAAAGCCATTCTTTTACATCTCTTTTGAGGCTCAAATCTAGCAGCAAAGAAATCCCCGGCGTCTTCTCATGGGGCAACTCTGGGGACAAGAAAGAGGCTTCGCATTTCCTCACCCATTTGCGGTCCATTACTGCTCTACAAGAAGCGCAACATGTGACTTTTGGCCCTTCTGTTCAGCCTTCCATTCTTTTCTTGCAAAGCGTTTATCAGTCACGCTCATAAAATGGTTTGGAGCTTCCTTAGTGCTGTTACTTCACGTTGCCCAGTCCTTGGGGCCCTCACTCCCCACGTATTTCAAGTTTTGAATGCCATAATATATATATAATACATACATATATATGTGTATATCTAGGGCCTCCTGAGACCACATACTACAACAACCCCACCCCTACACGGCAGTTTCAAAGTTTTGAAGTTGTGCTGCGCCGGATATGCGGTTAAGGCTTCTCCCAGGAGCTCCCCTAGGGTTTAGGCTTTGGGGTTTAGGGTGTAGGCCTGTTAGCTAACGTCGCGCACTCGGAGCCCTTAGCCTGCACTGCTCTAGGGCCACTTGGCCCTGCTGTACCTCGAAAATGGAACTTCTCAAGGACTCAGCAGCAACGTAAGCCGGTGTAAAACCCAGAAAACCTCCACCAGGGTGGATCTGGAGGTTTTTTTCTTCACCAAAATATGATCTGGCAGTTTTTCAATGCTCCCCTTGCTGCAGTTTGCGTTGGTTCGAGCCTCGCAGAACATCGAAGCGAGCCGTGCGCCCGAAACCCCAATGCCTAAACCCTCAGGTCTAAACCCTAGGTCCCAAAACTTAGGCCCTGAACCCTAAACCCTAAACTCTACTTCGGCGTCTAGGCACACATCCCACACGAGAAGCGTTGCCTGCTGGCCCCACGTTGAGCTAAACCCTAAACCCGAGCTCCAAACCCTAAACCCTGGGTGCCTAATCGGGACAAATGAGACGCAAATTTAGACCCATATGCTTGCAAGTATTCAGGACTTAGTGGGAAATTGCATTAGTTGGAAAAGTGCTCTGCCCTAAACCCTTGGGGGTGTAGGTGTTACTACCACCTAGCAACACCCTCGCAGCCGCCTGGTGGGTTGGGTTTCGGGTTAGGCATTCCAGGGCTTCGCTTATTTGCACAGGCGCACATCTTCTGCCGTGTTAATGAAAAATTAATTAATTTTTAATTATCTAGTTGCATCTAAAAGCTGAAAGACTGGAATTCAGGTGCTAGGCTCACTGCGCCTGAGCCCCTCCTTCTTCAGCCCGCGGGGCCCTACCCCTCCCCCCCTAACTTCTGTCTTTTGCGGCTGCTCCCCCCACAGCAGCAACAGCAGCAGCAGCAGCAGCAAAGGCAGCGGTAGCCGCAGCAGCAGCAGCAGCAATGGCGGCCAGCGCCACTGCCTCAGAGGGGCCCAGGGGCCCCTTCGCCACCCCTGAGGCCCCGGGGGCCCCCCAGCAGTCTATGGCGGGCCCCTCTGGCTTTGCCTCTACAGCCAACAACAATGCTTCGGGCAGAGATGACCCCGCCACAGTGCAGGTGCTCAAACCCTAAACCCTAAACCCTAAACCCTAGCTAGACCCTAGAGCGTGGACGCTAGCTCGCCGTGTCCTGGGCCTCGGATGCTCTCCAAAGATCAAGAGGAGGGGATATAATGCCGGTTCAGGGCTTTTAGTGCAGTGTTCATACTGCGGGGTGCAGGGTTTAGGGGTTAGGGCCTAAGGTTCAGGGTTTAGGGTTTAGGGTTTGGCGTGTCTTCAGGACAGGAACTTCGCCATATTCTTTGCCCATTTTTTGAGGGTTTTTAAAGGTCCAGATCCTTCAGCTGACGACCTGGAGCAAGGAGAAGCTGCAGAGGGGCTGCCGTCAGACATCACAGGCACGTTCAACAAGGGTTTAGGGTTTAGGGTTTAGCGTTTGGGGTTTAAGGTTCAGGTCTTAGGGTGAGGGTTTTGAGCATCAGGATATTAGGGTTAAGTTTCAAAGCAGTGGGTGTAGGGTTTGGAATTGAGGAAAAAGGGAGCTGGAGGTTATTCGATCTCGCGACGCGCGCAGCATCTAGGGTTTAGGGTTTAGGGTTTAGGGTTTAGGGTTCAGGGTTTGTACGCAGAGCACTGCTACCTGCGCCGGCTGGCAGCTTCTCTTCGCCTTCTCTCTTCTTGCAAAACCCTCAAAGTCCATTTAGCTGATGTAGAGAGTTGGGCCCCCCAGGGGGCCCCTGTTGACGACGCGGGCCTGAAGCTGGCTCACCACATCCGCAAGAACTACATTAGGTCCCCCTAAACCCTAAACCCTAAACCCTAAACCCTAAACCATAAGCCCTGAGCTGTAAGCCCTCGAGTGCGCAGAAGCAGACGGGAAGGGAAACGTTTTGCGTGCGGAAGCTGGACGCCGGGAAAAGCGCGTGCCCACTGGAGCGAAGGGTCTAGGGTTTAGGGTTTAGGGCTTAGGGTTTAGGGTTTGTGGCTGCAGGATTCAGCCGCTGCTGCAAGAGCGGGTGCAGCAAATGGCGGATGAAGTCGCGCAGCGCATTTCCTGCAACCCTGCCACGGTGTATCTGCAGCTCCACGACGTGCCGCGATACGTGCATAGGTAATCTAGGGTTTAGGGTTTAGGGTTTAGGGTTTAGGGTTTGGGGCTTATGTTGCGAGCCCAGCAGGGTTCGGTGCCTCGGCTTGCTGTCGAGGGTGCTGAGGGTTTTGCTGGGTGCCAGTGTTGCAGCCGCTGTGTGGAATGTTCCGGGCCTAGGGTTTAGGGTTCAGGGTTTAGGGTTTCGGGTTTGCGGCTCAGCATAAGCAGCATTCGCTGCAGCATGCTTGGCAGCATCTGCTGCATCAAGGGTTTAGTCACCCGCACTACAGATGTCCGCCCGGAGCTGCTGCACGGGGCTTTTCTGTGTGGGGACTGCGGCAACATAGAGGAGGGGGTGGCGCAGGCTTTCAAGTACACCCAGGTAAACCCTAAACCTTAAACCCTAAACCATAAACCCTAGGTGGGCGGCGCGGGCTGCAGGGCGCGGGCTGGGGTGGGCTCGATGCTTCCGGTTGCTGCAGGCGTTTACGCCGCTGCTGCAGCTTGCTGTGCGGCTCGGGGCCTAGGGTTTAGGGTTTAGGGTTTAGGGTTTAGGGTTTGCGTGCAGCCCGTGAAGTGCTCCAGCCCCCAGTGCCACAACAGCCTCGACTGGAGGCTGGTCACAGAACTTTCCAAATTCAGCGACTGGCAAAAGCTGCGGCTGCAGGAGCCCTCGGGGGAGATGCATGCAGCAGCAGTGCCGCGCTCCATAGACGTCATCGCCAGGTTTGCTGCTGCTGCTGCTGCTATTGCTGGTGTTGCTGCTGCTGCGAAGAGGAAGGGGAAGGGAGGCGCCGGGCTCTGCTGCTGCTGCTGGTGCTGCGGGTGGTGCTGCGGGGGCGGGACGGCGGCGGCGGAAGCGCTGCTGCAGCATGTCGTGCTGCAGCAGCTGCTGCGTGTGCTGCTGTTGCTGCTGCTGCTGTTGCATGTGTACTTGCGGCTGCTGCTACTGCTGCTGCTTCTGGCAGGCACTCGTTGGTTGATTGTGTTTACGCCGGCGACGTGGTGTTGATCACGGGGGCTTTAATTGCTGTGCCAGATATTCCAGCGCTTCTAAAGCCCGGAGAGCTGCCGCGGTAAATCCTAAACCCTAAACCCCAAACCCTAAACCCTAAACCCTAAGTTCTGGCCGCTAAAGCATGCACTGCCCGCGAGCAGTGAGTTTGTTCGTCTCTAACGCCCCTGCTGCTGCCGCTGCTGCTTCCGCCGCCGCTGCTGCTGCCGCTGCTGCTGCTTCCACTGCTGTTGTTGCTGCTGCTAATGCTGTTGCTGCTGTTGCTGCTGCTGCTGCTGCAGTTCGGTCTCGCGCCAGGCGCGGCAGCGCTCAGAAGCCCTGGGGGGCAGCGCGCTGCGAGGGCTTAAGGGTTTAGGAGTTAGGGAGTTGAACTTTAAAATTTGTCTTTTGGCAATTAACATTGAGTCTCTTTCTACGGCGCAGCAGGAGCAGGCCGTCGACGACGGCAGAGAAGTAAACCCTAAACCCTAAACCCTCGGAGGCTCTCGCCCGAACACGCGCCCTCCACACCCTACGTGCAGCTGCTGCTTCCCCGGGACCTGAAACCCAATTTTCTAAACCCTGAATTGCAAACCCTAAACCCTAAACCCTAGACCCTACTCAGCGAATCAGAGCCGAGCCTTCTTTTCTTAGCCTTTTGGTGTGCCCTTTGCCCAGCGCGGCTCCCCGCAAACGCTGTTCCCAAACCCTAGACGCTAAACCCTAAACCCTAAACCCTAGTGGTTTGCTGCGGCTGCGTCTCAGCTGTTTCAAGCCAGCGACTTTCTAAGCAGAGGAGCCTTCGAGTGGATTCGAGAAGTTGCGGAGCGCCCAGATTGCCTTTCTTACCTCGTTCGGAGCGTTGCGCCCAGAGTACAAGCTGCTGCTGCTGCTGCTGTTGCTGCTGCTGCTGCTGACTATGGCGTTGGTGGCGGTGGTGGTGCTGCGCAAGGTTGCGCCGGTGCTGCTGCTGCGGAGGGCCTGTCTGCTGCTGCTGCTGCCCTTGGCTGGTTGATGTAGCAGCAACACCTGCTGCAGCAGCGTCTGCTACAGCCGCGGCGGCTTCAGCAGCAGCTGCGACACGTGCTGCTGCCGCTTCGGTGCTTGCAGGTGTGGGGCTACGAAGACATCAAGAAGGGTTTGCTGCTGACCATTACAGGAGGAGTAACGAAGGAGACTGGCAGCTCAAGACTCAGGCAAGCTTTCTTTTAAAATCCTTAAAAAGGGTTTAGGTTAAATTAGTTTAAATTATTTACGTTTAGAGCCTTGGCTAGCCGCCCTCGATTAACAGCAGTCCCTTCGCCTCCCGCGGCACCAGTTGCTGCTGCCAGCCCGCAGGCGAAGCAACAGCAGCAGCAGCAGCAGCAACGACAACAACAGCAGCAGCGACAGCAGCAGTACTAGCAGCAGCAGCAGCAACAGCAGCAGAAGCGTTAGCATCAGCAGCAGCGTCAGCAGCAGCAGCAGCAGCAGCAGGAGTTTGGGGTTTGCTGCTGCAGAGGAGACCTGAACATGTGCATTGTGGGAGACCCTTCGACCAGCAAAAGCCAGCTGCTGACTTGGGTGGAGTCTTTTGCCCCTCGGGCGGTTTTTGCTTCCGGCAAGGGCTCCACAGCAGCGGGGCTCACCGCTGCAGTCGTCAGGTAAACCCTAAACCCTAAACCCTAGACCCTAGGCCCTGGGGCGGCCGGGCCACGAGCCGCCAGCAGGCGGGAGGTGAAGCCGACAGGCTCGCGGAGTTGCTCGCAGGCTTCGACAGACGAAGCCAGGGACAAGGGTTTATGGTTTAGGGTTTAGGGTTTAGGGCTAGGGTTTGCGTCGGCGCAGAGATCCGGACCAGGGAGACTACGTGTTGGAGGCAGGTGCCCTCATGTACGCCGACCAAGGTAGGAAACCCTAAACCCTAAACCCTCGCCTTGGCGCCAGCCATCGCCTTGGACTCACAGTGTGCCGAGGTCTCACAGCCTAGGGTTCAGGTTTAGGGCTCGGAAGTCCTGGTTTAGGGTTTAGGGTTTAGGGTTTAGGGTTTGTGTTTAGGGATTTGCTGCATCGACGAGTTCGACAAAATGGATGAAAAAGACAGAGTGGCGATTCACGAGGCGATGGAGCAGCAGACAATTTCCATAGCCAAGGCTGGCATTCAGGTTCCTGCAAACCCTAAACCCTAAACCCTAATCCCTAAACCTTAAACCCTAAACATTAGGGGTTCTCCGGTGACTGTGCGGTGGAACCAGCGTTCACACGCCCAGGCAATCAGCAGCTCTGCAAGCATCTTCCCTGGCTGCTTCCTCCTGCTGTTGCTTCCTGCTGCTTCCTGCTGCTGTTGCTTCCTGCTGCTGCTGCTGCTGCTTCCGTGGCTGCTGCTGCTGCTGCTAGCCGTGCTGGGCTGAAGTGGGGTCCTCCCTCATTGCGTTGAAATGCTACTGGGCATATGGGATCGTGTTGGGATCGTGTAAGGGCGACTGGGATCGTATGGGATCGTGTTTGGATCGTGTGGGGTTTCATTGGGATCGCTTTTGCTGGCTTCAGCCGCCGTGGGATCGTCTTCCAATTTTATGGGATCGCCTGGGATCGTGTGGGATAGTCCTGGGACCGTGTGGGGCCAACTGGGGATCGTGTGGGGTCGCTTTAGGACCGTGTGGGGCTGGCTGGGGATCGCCTGGGATCGTGTGGGATCGGCTGGGATCGGCTGGGATCGGCTGAGATCGTGTGGGATCGTGTGGGGTGGGCTCAGGCGACGCTGAATGCGCGGGCGAGCGTGCTGGCTGCATGCAACCCGCGCTTCGGGCGCTACGACCGCAGCAAAAGTTTTGCTGCTAATGTTCATATTCCTGCGCCGCTGCTGTCGCGATTTGATTTGCTTTTTACTTTAATTGACGAGGCCGACGAGGCCAGAGACAGCGCCATCTTCGACCACCTCGTAAACCCTAAACCCTAAACCCTAAACCCTAGCTGCGAAAGGCCCTTCAAGCACCGCGTCCGCATTCGCAACTGCAGCTGCCTGTACACCCGAGCAGCTGCCTGTATACCCGAGCAGCTGCCTGTATACCCCAGTAGCTGCCTGTACACCCCAGCAGCTGCCTGTACACCGCAGCAGCTGCCTGTACACCGCAGCGGGTGTACGTACACCTCAGCAGCAGCTGCCTGTACACTGCACGGCTGCTGCTGTCTCAGGCCGCTTACCACATGAGCCCTGAGGACGCCGCAGCAACAGCAACAGCAGCAGCAGCAGCAGATTCTCTAACTCAAGATGAGCTGCGTCTCTACGTCGAGTGCGCCCAAAAGCTCAAACCCATCATGACCGGTAAACCCTAAACCCTAAACCGCAAACCCTAAATCCGAGCCTCCCGCGTGGGCTTTTGTCCTTGCTGTGAACCTGCGTGACTTTTAGGGTGAGCAGCCCGCCGCTTACGGCCAGCCCTCAGGGTTTGGGGTCTAGGCTCCAGGGTTTAGGGTTTAGGGTCTAGGGTTTAGGGTTTAGGGTTTGTGCGTAGACGAGGGCAAGCGGCGGCTGATGGAGGCTTACGTGGCGCTGCGGCTGATGGACGCGCAGCCAGGGCTGCAGCACAACATGAGGATTACTGTTCGTCAGTTGGAGTCTCTCATTCGCTTATCGGGTCCGCCTGAACCCTAAACCCTAAACCCTAAGCCGTAGGCGCTGGCTCCAGTCCATGCAGACATGCTGCCTGTACACCCCAGCAGCTGCCTGTACACCCCAGATGGAATCCCAGCTGGCTATACACCGCAAGTGAAAGAAAGACAACAGAGATGGCTTGGCGGGTTTCCTGCTCCAAACCTCAAACCCTAAACCGTAAACCCTAAACCCTTGCTGGTGGGTGGCCTTGCAGAGGCGGTCGCTCGCCTTCACTTCAGCGACTTCGTCCGAGAAGAGCACGCGAAAGAAGCCGTCAACATATTCAGGTGCCAAACCCTAAGCGCTAAACCCTAACTCCCAAACCCTAAACCCTAGTTGGTGCACTGTGCTGCAGCGCGAGTGTTCAGTGCAAGTTTATGCTGCCAGTCGGAGCGGCCTATACACCCCAAGAAGAACATGCATGTATCCGTTTTCAGGTGTATCTTTGGGTTATTTACTTCTCTGAAGAAACTTTTGTGTATATTTTATTATATTTTTTTGCTTTCCAATTCTTTCTTTAGAGCTTCTCTCCACCGCATAATGCACACAGAAGACATCCGGCTGACTGAGCCAGCAGCAGCAGCAGCAGCAGAGAGCGACAAGCGGCAGGAAGGCGAAGGCGAGGACGGCGCTGCTGCTGCTGCTGCAGCAGGACCGCAGCAGGAAATGCACATTTCTCAAGATGATTACAGACGCATAGCTTCTCAAATAATAGATTACATTTCGCAAAAAGAAGCAGCAGCAGCAGCTGAAACCGACTCCTTCCAAGGAGTGTCTTCGCACGTGGTCATCGAATGGTCAGCTGCTGCTGCTGCTGCCTCTGCTGCTGCTGCTGCTGCTGCGCTCACAACGGACGTAATCGCGGGTGCAGTTTCGATCTCGTATTAATTGTGTTAGGGGCACTTGCTGCTGGTGCCCGGTGCAGCCGCTACACCTGCTGCTGCGGCATCTGCTGCTGCTGCTGCTGCCGCTGCACGTGCATTTGATCGGGTGTTGCTGTTGCATGCGTCGCTATTGCTGTGGCCGCATTCATTGCTGCTGCACCACACTTGCTGCTGCTGCACCTTTCGCTGCACCTGCTGCTGCACCTGCTGCTGCTGCTGCTGCTGCTTGCAGGTGGCTAGAAGATGTGCTGCAGCCTGATGACGCAGAAGTACTGGATGAATGGTACAGAAAGCTGCGGCTGATTGTGCAGCGGCTGATAGACCAAGACGGGTACTTGCTGGTGAGTGTCTTAATGGATTAATTGAAAAATAAATAGATAAATAAATAAATAAATAAACATAAATAAATACATAAATAATTTAATTTGCCAACCATCAACTAATCCTTTACCGGTTTGGGGGTGCAGCAAATGCCGGAAATGCTGCAAAGCGGCACTGCAGCAGCAGCAGCAGCCCTGATGGTAGCAGCATAAATTTGAAACAAAAAACTTCAAATTAAGAGAAAGAGAGACAAGCAGCAGCAGCAGCAGCAACAGCAGCAGCAGCAAAAGGGTCACTGTATGTGCGCAGGGCCAGCCAGTTCCTGGGGGCGGCGACGGCGAGCTGCTGCTGCGGGTGCACCCGAACGTCTGCGACATCAGCAGCAGCAGCAGCAGCAGCAGCGCAGTGCTGGCCTTCGGCTACAAGTCCTTTGGATTCCAGGAGGACACGGAGGCAGCAGCAGCAGGAGCAGCAGCAGCAGGAACAGCAGCAGCAGCAGATGACGGCGACCTCACTACGGAGGAATTCGAAAGGATTCAGCAGCTCATTGAGCAGGGGCCCCCCGATGCTGATCTTGATCAATAAACAATAAAAATAAAAAATAAAAAGCAGTAAATAATAATAAATAAAAGTATAATTAATAATAAATAACAAGTAACAATAGGCGGCGGGGGGCACCGGGGCTGAGCCCTTTCGCTGGCTTAGAAAGCCCCGGCAGCATGTGCAGCAGCTGTTGCTGCTGCTGCTGCTGCTGGAGTTTGTGTTGCTGCGCTGCGTACACAGCCTGCTGCTGCTTCCGCAGCAGCAGGCTGAGGTGTACGTACACCTCGTCGAGACGGGAACATTCGTTTCATTTATTTATTTTTCTCTGTTTATAAAAAGTTTAATTATTTGGCAGCAGCAGCAGCAGCCAGCAGCAAAAAGGAAAAGTACTTGATCGCAATTGCACTGGAGGCAGCAACAAAGAAGCAGCAAAAAAGAAGCACCAAGATAAGAGCAGCACGAAAGCTGCAGCGCGAGTGCAGCAGCAAGAAAGCAGCAGCAAGACAGAAGCAGCAGGAAGGCAGCAGCAACACAGCAGCAGCAACACAGCAGCAGCAGCAGCAACACAGCAGCAGCAGCAGCTTTCCTGTGGGGTTTAATGTGGGAATTTGGGAATCTTCTCAAGACTCATCTCCCCATCTAATTCGCAGGAAAGGAAACAATTTAAATAATTATTTCTGTTTATTTATTTTCAATTTCAATTTAAATTATTCTTACTTTCATTTTAATCCTTCCACTCCCGCTGTGGGCTAAACAGCTGCAGCAAAAAGCCCTCAGCGCGCTTACTAAAAGAATTTTCAAAAAATAAAAATACCTTTTAAACCAAAATTAATATTTAATTAAATTGATATAAATAGAAGCTATTTTATATAAATTAGATCCAATTAAAAGATCATAAATATAAAGATAAATCTATATACACTTATGTTTAATATATATATATATATTTACATATCTAATATATATATATGTAAAATATATAAAATATATATATATTTATATAAACATTTGTTTATATGCGTTTGCTGCTGCCTTTATATTTCTTTCCAAATAGGCGCAATAGTTTTTTATATTTGTGTCGTATATAAACAGACGCGCAGCAGCAGCAGCAGCTGCTGGTGCTGCTGCTGCTGCAGCTGGAGTGGCTGCAGCAGCAGTAGCTGCAGCAGCAGCTGCAGGAGTGGCTGCAGCAGGAGTAGTCGCAGCAGCGGCTGCAGCAGCAGCTGCTGGAGTGGCTGCAGCAGCAGTTGCCGGAGTGGCTGCAGCAGCAGTATTTGCAGAAGCTGCAGGAGTGGCTGCAGCAGCAGTATGCGCAGCAGCAGCAGCGGCTGCAACAACAGCATCAGAATATGCAGCTGCTGCTGCCACAGAAATCCGGCCGTTGTCTTAGAAGACACACGACACAGCAGCAAAAGCAGCAGCAGCAGTACCTGCATCAGCAGTTGCTGCTGCTGCTGCTGCTGCTGCTGCTGCTCAGGCTCGCGGGGCCTCTGCTGCCAGCTCCACGAGCAGCCGCCGCATGCGCCCCAGTTCAGGGCGGTCCTTTTCTTTTGCTGCTGCTGCTTGGCTGCTGCTGCTGCTGCTGCTTCTCTCCACCAGCCACAGCACTCTCGCCCAGCCGCTGCCGCAGTCCTTTTTGTCTTTTTCTGCTGCTGCTGCTGCCTTAGCTCTGAGCAGCCCACAAATGCACTCGCAGCAGCAGCAGCAAATGCTACAAGCAGCAACTGCAGCAGCAGCAGCAGCAGCAACAGCAGGGCAGCAGCAACGGCAGCAGCACAACCGCAGCACATGCGGCACCGCAACAACAGCAAACAAACAACAGCAGCAGCAGCAACAACAGCAGCAGCAGCAAACCTGAGCTGTGCCTTTCTTCTCTCCAGATGTCTTTCTCTCTGTTCATAAAAGCCCTTTATTTCTTCATCAGCAATTTGCAGCTGCTGCTGCCGCAGGGCCTCGTCTTCCCTCCGCCGGGCCTCGATTTCCTGCTGCAGCTGCTGCTGCAGCTCTTCTTTCTGCCGCTGCAGCATGAGCAGCTGCTGCTGCTGCTGCTGCTGCTTCGCCGCCTCCTCAGGGCTCAGCATCTCAGCAGCACTCTGGGGGGCCCCCAAAGGGGCCCCCAGATCGGGGCCCCCAAGGGGGGCCCCCCAGGGGGCGGGGCCCCCCATCGGAGGCCCCTGTGGGGTCCCTGTGGGGGCCCCCAGAGAAACCTCTAGGGAGGGAGCGAGGGGGGCCCCCAGGGGGGCCCCCAGAGGGCCCTCTAGGGGGGCCCCTGGGGCCCCTGGGGCTGAAAAAGGGTCATTGGAGTCTTCCCTTTTATCAATTAGGGTTTGGCCTGAGGGGAACTCCACGCCGTTGTTTAAAACGAGGTCTTGCTGCTGCTGCTGCTGTTGCTGCTGCTGCTGCGCTTCCTCTTCCTGCTGCAGCAGCTCCTGGCGGTGCTGCTGCAGCTGCTGCTGCAGGTCCTGAGCCGGGTCGCCGTTGTCTAGTAAGAACTCATCTTGCTGCACCAAGTCGAATTCGCTGCCGCGGCCGTTGAAGAAGTCTTCGTGTGCTGCTGCCATCTTGCTGCTGCAGCTATTGCTGCTGCTGCTGCTGCTGCTGACGCCGCCGCTGCTTAAGAGACGCCTGGGGCACTGCTGCTGCTGCTGCTGCTGCCAAGACTCAAAGAGTCGCTCTGAATAAGAGAAAGAGGCCCCGCTGTCTCGCGAGCTCGTGGGGCCGCAGCAGCAACACTGCTGCAGCTGCTGCTGCTGCTGGGATCCGTGTCTTGCTCAGCAGCAGGAAAGCGCCTGTCTCCTCAGCTCACAGAGATACGCAAATTGGCCCGAATTTCCCGCACTAGATCAGCAATTTTCAGCTCGCGCTGCTGCTGCTGCAGCTGCTGCTGCTGCCTGTGCAGCTGCTGCAGCGCAGCAGGCAGGGGCTGTGCAGCAGCAGAGCCCCAGGACTACTGAGGGCCCCTTATCCTCGGTCCTTTATAGCTGCCTCCTTTTTATCATTATATTTAACCTTATGACTCAACCGCTGTTAGGGCTTTAGGCTCGAATTTTCATGGTTTAGGGTTTAGGGTTTAGGGTCTAGGGCTTAAGGTTCCAGTGCAGGTTGGCCTTGGCTTGCTGGTAGCTGCGCTCGAGGCCCCCCAGTGTGCAGCTCTAGCAGCAGCAGAAACAGCAGCAACAGCAGCAGCAACGGCAGCAGCAACAACAGCAGCAGCTGCAGCAACAGCCGCAGCGCATTAGAAGCACGAACAGCAATAGCAGGAGCAGCAGCAGCAACAGCAACGCCGTCAGCAGAGCTGCTGTCTGTCCTATGGCGAGCAGCAGCAGCAACTCGCGCTGCGGCTGCTGCTGCTGATGCAGCCATATGAGACAGAATGGAGTGCTCATTCAGCTCACGCTGCTGCTGCTGCTGCTGCTGCTGCTGCTGATTGCTGGAGGGCCTTCGACGGCAGATCGATTGACACCGAAAACAGCAGCAGCAGCAGCAGCAGCAATAGCAAGACCTATCAGACATGCGTCTGCTTGTGGGGCCTTTCTTGTGAACAGCTTTTCTTCCACAGCAGCAACGGCCTGGCAACAGCAGCAGCAAAAGCACCCGCAGCAGCAGAAGCAGCAGCAGCGGGCACGGAGGCAAATCCACTGCAGGAAGGAGAGCTTTAATGAACTCCGGGCATTTAGGCTCATCTCAACAAAATGCAGCAGCAGCAATAGCTGCATCGAAAGCAGCAGCAGCAGCACCACCTGCATTGACAGCAACAGCAGCAGCAGCAGCGGCATTGACAGCAGCAGCAGCAGTTTGTGCTTTCGAGATGCGGACTTTTTGCGCCGGGTCTCAAAGTGGGTTTTGCTGCGGGCCGTCCTAGGCATAAACACTCACCCTACCACAGAAGAGTTGCTGCAGCAGCAACAGCAACAGCAGCAGCAGCAGCGGGGTCTGGGCATCAGCAGCATTTCTGACATACACGAGAGGTACTCCACGCTGCCCCCTGGAGCAGCAGGAGCAACAGGAGCAGCTGAAACAACAGCCTTCCCGCAGCAGCAGCAGCAGCAGCCGCAGCAGCAGCAGCGGCCGCAGCAGCAAGAAGCTGCCTATGGCCGCATCTCGAGCGTGCGGAATGGGGGCTTGTTTGTAGATATAACTCCTCTGTCTTATCTCGATGGCTGCAGCAAAAATAAGCTGCAGGTGTACTTCGGTAGCAGCCCGAAGCACGCTGCAGGCGCAGCAGCAGCAGCAGCAGCAGCAGCACGGGGTGAGCGGGCCTCTGCACCCCCAGGGGGGGCCCCGCTGGCCCCGCAGCAGCTTTTGCCGCTGCTGGATTTGGGGGACATAATACTAGTAAGAGGGGCCCTGAAGAGAACAAAGAAAGGAGAATTGACTTTGGCTGTAGCAGCAGCAGCAGCAGCAGGAGCAGCAGCAACAGCAGCAGCAACAGCAAGGGAGACCCAAGGGGGGCCTCAAAACCCCAGGGAGGCCCAGCAGCCAGGGGTTCTGGGGGCCCCCACGGCCCAAGGCCAGGGGGGGCCCCACACTCAGGGGGGCTCCCAAAGCCAGGGGGCCCCCGGGGCCCCACACGTGGGGCCCCACACGGGGGTAGGCCAGGTGGTGCTGCTGGCTAAGCAGTTGCTGCCTCCAGAAGCAGCAGCAGCAGCAAATTGCTCACCGACTGCTACTGCTGTTGCTGCAGCACGCGGGCTGCTCCTGCAGCACGTGGCAGACCTCGGAGCTCCAGCTATCTATGCTACCGCGCTGCAGCAGCAACAACAGCAGCAGCAACAGCAACAGCAACAGCAGCAGCAGGGGGAAGGCAGCCGCAACCCCTGGCTCCCGCAGCTGCTGATGCTGCAGAAGTATTTGGGCGAGAAGCAGCAGCAGCTGCTGCGAGACTTCCAGCAGCAGCGGCGGCAACAACAGCAGCAGCAACAGCAGCACGAACTGCAGCAGCAGCATCAGCAGCGGGAGGAGGAAGAGAATTGCTGGACTGCAGAAGCAGCTGCGCAGCAGCAGCAGGAGCCAGGGCAGCAGCAAGACAGCAGCAGCAGCGGTGCTGCAGGGGTCTCACTGCTGCTGCAGCAGCCATCCAGGCGCCATTTGCTGCTGTGCCGCAGCGCAGCAATAGGGGCCTTGCGCTCTTTTCTTGATGCTCAGGGCTATTTGGCTGTAGACACCCCCTGCTTGCTGCGCATGCAGCAGCAGCAGCAGCAGCAGCAACAGCAGCAGGAGCCGGAGCAGCAGCAGGAGCTGGAGCAGGAGCAGCAGGATGCTCCACCAGCTGCTGAAACAGTCCGTCTCTTCGTCTCGCAGATCCATGCGGTAAGCTTCGAGCAGCAGCAGCAGCAACAGCAGCCACAGCAGCAACAGCAGCAACGACAAAGCAGCAGCAGCAGCAGCATGCATTTGGCTGTTTCATGCAGACCAAGACAGGCGTAGTGTTGCGCCAGGCGCCGGAACTAAACCTAAAGAAGCTGATTGTTGCTGGCGTTTCTGATAAGGTAATTTGCTGCTGCTGCTGCTGCTGCTGCTGTCGGTGCTGCTGCTGCTGCTGCCGCTGCTGCTGCGCCAGCCTGCTTTCTTGTGTCTCCTGCTCCATATTTGCTACTCCCCTCCATCATTTCTGCTACTGGTGCTATCGCTGCTGTTGCTGCTGCTATTACCGCTATTGCTTCTGCTGCTGCTGCTGCTGCTGCTGCTGCTGCAGGTCTATGAGCTGGGCCGGTGCTTCCGCAACGAGGGCTTGTCTTGGAGACATCATTTTGAATTCGTCTCTTTAGAAGTTTACCGGGCTTTGGCAGCAGCAGCAGACATGCGGCAGCTCGCGCAGCAGCTGCTGCGGGCCGCTGCTGCTGCTGTTGCTGCAGTCCCCAGACACCGGCGGCGACCCGCAGCAGCAGCAGCAGCAACAGCAGCAGGCCTCACAGAACAGGGGCTGCTGCTGCTGAGGGACCCCCAAGAGCAGCAAAGATTTGTCTCTGTCGATTTGGAGATTCCGTTTGAGGAGTATAAGTACCTGGACTTAGTCAGAATGCATACGGGCATCGACCTGCAGCAGCTCACGCTGCAAGAGGTACCAGCAGCAGCAGCAGCAGTAGCAGCAGCAGCAGCGGCAATTTCACTTGCCCGTTGCAGCAAGACTGAGCTGCTGCTGCGGCTTGCGCGGCTCGCATGCGTGTGCTGCAGGCCCTTCGACAGACGGAGCTGCTGCAGCAGCAGCAGCAGCAGACGCTGCCTGCTGCTTGTCTCGCTACCAAGGAGCACTTGTCTGCTTTTCTCTTCAAAAGATTCGTAGAAAAGAAACTTCTGAGGCCGACCCATGTGCTGCACCCGCCGCTGCTGCTGTCGCCCCTAGCAGCATCAGTAGCCCCAGCAGCAGCAGCAGAAGCAGCAGCACTCCCAGCGGCAGCATCAGCAACAGCACCACCACCCCCAGCAGCAACAGCAGCAGCACCAGCAGTGCCAACAGCAGCCGCAGCAGCAGCAGCAACGCCAGCAGCAGCAGCACAAGCCACAGCAGCAGCAGCAGCAGCAGCAGCAGGTGACATGCCGCTGGCTGAGCGCTTCGAAACCTATGTGGGGGGAGTGGAAGTGGCTGACGGCTACGCAGAGCTGAGCTGCCCGCTGGAGCAGCGGAGGAGATTAAAGCAGCAGCAAAAAGAATTTAAATTAGAGCAGCAGCAAAAAGAATTTAAATTAAATCAAATAATTAGAAATAAAAAGAGAAATCTACAGATTGAAGACGCGGGGCCCCAAGCAGACCACGAGGTTCGCCACACCTGCGCTTGCTGCCGCTCTGCTGTTGCTGCTGCTGCTGCTGCTGCTGCTCTGCTACGGTTGTTGTTGCCGCTGCTCTGCTGTTGCTCTGCTGCTGCTGCTGCTTTTGCTGTTGCTGGTGCTCTGCTCCTGAGTCGACAGATCAAGTAATGCTGTGCTGCTGTTGATGTGCTGCTGCTGTTGTTGCTGTTATGCTGTTGCTGTGCTGCTGTTACCGTGCTGCTGCTGCTGCTGTGCTGCTGCTGCTGCTGCAGGACTTTCTGCAAAGCCTTTGCTTGGGGCTGTGCCCCACGGCGGGGTTGGGCGTTGGGGTGGACCGGCTGCTGCTGCTGCTGACTGGCAGCAGCAGCATCAGAGACGTTATGTTCTTGCCGACACAAAGCAAATAAATAAATTAATTAAACATTTACTTATTTTCAATACTTTTGGCTATTCGTGAACTTCGTTTTTTCTTGTCCTGCCCTAAGGCTGCTGCAGGAGCAGCATCAGCAGCAACAGCAGCAGCAGCAGCAAGTGAGCGGCTGCTGCGGGCCGCACTGCGTAAAAGTGTAGCGCAGCTTGAAGGCCCTAGCCATTCGGCAGGGGAGGGCCTAGCGGCGTAGCTAGCTAGCTGCTAACTAGCTAGCTGCTAACTAGCTAGCTGGGCAACTGGCAAGCCAGCTAGCTAGCTGTGCCTTGCTATGCTAGGTAGCTATCTAGCTGCGCTGGCTAGCTAGCTAGTTACGCTGGCTAGCTAGCTAACTACGCTGGGTAGCTAGCTAGCTACGCTGGCCGGCAAGCTGACTACGCTGGGTAGCTAGCTAACCACGCTAGGTAGCTAGCTAGCTATGGAAGGTAGCTAGCTAGCTACGTTAGGAGTTAACTAGATATGCAAGGCAGCTAGCTCTCCAGTAGTTAACAGTGTCTTCTCCTGTTAGCTAGCTCACCAGCTAGCTGGCTAGCTGGGAGACACGCAGCAGGAGCAGCGCAGCAGCTAACGCTCCTCTCGAGCTGCAGCAGAGCAGCAAAAGTGTGCTGCTGCAGGCTGCTGCTTGGGGCTGCTGCTCATGGGCTTGTTGCTGCAGCGGCTGCTGCATGGCTGGGGGGACTTTTGCTTCCTCTTCATGATGCTACTTAGCGCTGCAGCAGCAGCAGCTCCCTGCCGCAGCGACTACTGCTGCTGCTGCCGCAGCAGCAGCAGCACCGGGTACTGCTGCTGCTGCTATGGCGGCTACGGCGGCAAGTGAGGCACCAGCAGCAGCAGCAATAATGGCTGCAACAAGGGCTAAATTAACGGCGGCACCATGAATAAAATCAGCAGTGAGAAAGGAAGCAACGCCAGCAGCAGCAGCTACTGCAGCAGCAGATCGCCAGCAGCAGCAGCAGCAGCAGTAGCTGCTGCTGCTGACGATCTGCTGCTGCTGCATTTCGCGTCGTTTGCTCTCCAGAGCGGCGCTGTCTCAGCATCTGCGAGGCAATCTTTTGAATTAAAATAATTAGAATGCATTTAAAGTTAAAAATTATATATTTTGAATTTATTTTCAAAGTTCAAGTTCGTTAATTTTGCCTCCCCCGCCTGCGCAGACACCCCATCGCTCGGCGCTCCCGTGCAGCGGCCGAACAGGAAATGCGGCGTCAATCGAGGGGAGCAAAGGAGGAATAAAAGAAAGAAATAAATAAAAATATAAATTTTATTTATAAAAAATTAAACATTAAAAAAAATAAATACACTAAATGCGGACGGGGCGAGAAGGAGGAGCAGGCTGATGAGGGGTCGCCATCGGCGGCCAGCGGGGATTTCGTTTTCGGTGATTGTTTGCATCTTTGTGCCCCTCAAACTGCAGAAAAAAACAGAAAAACAAATTTAATTTATTTAACTCCCTCGAATTATTCTTTTGAACCGCGGAGGCCCCACGAAGCCCCTAGAAATAAGCAGCTTCGGAAGCAGGGGCAAAGCCAGGCTCGCAGCCTCTGCTGCTCCGGTGCTCCCGCCGCTGCAACTCGCGGATTTTCGCTCCTTTTCGCTTATTTTTTCTTTAATCCGTCAAGAAAATAAAACTTTGTGTGGGTTTTGATTTAGGAAAAGAGTTTAAAGCAGCAATTTGCGCGGAGAGGCCGCAGCAGCCGCCCCGGCCTGGGGCCATCTAGCCCTCATAATAGGCGCGTCCGCTCCCCCGCCCGCCCCCGGGAGCAGCAGCTAGGGTTTAGGGTTTAGGGTTTAGAATTAGGGCTTTTGGAATCTAAAGTTGCATTATTTGTGTTTTTTTTCCCTTTTGTTTTTTCCCTTGCGGCCATTTGCGGCAGCCCGTCGGCGCGCGGCTGCTTCGCTTCAAGTGTGCATACACCCCAACGCCTGCTGCTGCCGGCGCAGCAGCAGCAGCAACCCCAGCAGCAGCGGTGTCTGCAGCAGGAGCCGTCTCAGCAGCAGTGTCCGCAGTAGCTGCAACAGCAGCAGCAGCAGCAGCAGCAGCAGCAGCAGAGCAGCGGGGCCTTATTCCGGTGTCTCTGGGGCGCGGATTCTGCGTGGGTGTGGCGCTCTGGGCAGGGCGGGGCAGGCTGGGGTGTATCTACAGCAGTTGTGTCATTTCTGATTAATTTGAAAAGTTTTATTTGAATCAAATCCACTTGAAGTTCATTTCCGTTTGCTGCTGCTTCAAAATGCGGTTTTTGGCGCTGCTGTGCGTCTTTTTGCTGCTGCTGAGCGGCGCGTCCGCGCGGGGGCGGCAGCGGCCGTCCCCCAGCAGCAGCAGCAGCAGCAGCAGCAGCAGCAGCGGCAGCAGCAGCAGCAGCAGCAGCATCAGCAAGGAGGACCCTGTGCTGCAACGCCTGGCGGAAGTGTTTGCTGCTGCGCTGCAGAAGAACCCACAGCTGTCGCTGGGCGAGCTGCCCGGGGGGGCCCCCGAGGGGGCCCCCCTGCAGCAGCGGGCGCTGCAGCTAGCTGAGGCTGTGCTGCAGCTGGGGGGCGCCGAGCTGGCGCGGCGGCTGGGGGTGGACAGCTCGCTGTACAAAGAAGTTGCTGCTGCGCTGCAGCAGCAGCAGCAGGAAGGCAGCAGCGAGCTGCTGGGTTCGTTTTTGCGGCGGGCGTTTCGGTGGCTGCTGCAGAAGCTGCCGCAGAAGAGCTCGTGCGCTGCAGTGAAGCAGCAGCAGCAGCAGCCGGAGGCGCGGCTGGGCCACAGCCCGCTGCGCCGCTTCGGCTACCCCGTCTTTGCTGCTGCCAGCCAAACTGTGCTGCTGCAGTCCCGCCTGCCGCTCAACCTCTTGAACAACTTTCCCATTCCAATTACTGTTGGCGCTGAAGACTACTGGATCCAGGGGAGGCCCCGGAGGGTCCGGGAGTTCCTGGAGTGCTTCGGAGACTACGAAGCAAAGGCCGAGACTTTGTTCCCCGACGGCCACTGGCGGGTGAGCGCCCCCGAGGAGCTGCAGCACAGCAGCAGCAGCAGCAGCAGCAGCAGCGGGAAGTGGGGGCGGCCGCTGTACCTGCAGGTGCAGGGCACCAGCCACGTGGGGGAGGTGGCCGAGCTGCTGGGGCGCGCGGCGCTGGACAGAGTTTTGAAGAGTTTTGATTTGCTGCTGCACCGAAAAACAAATTTGAAAGCTTTAGTTGAAGAAGCTCTCGACCCTGACGGCAGTCCCCAGGACTTGCTGCTGGACCGCCTCTCCGGGCTCGCCAACGCGCTGCCCGCGGGCTCCCCCGGCCCCAGCAGCAGCAGCAGCAGCAGCAGCAGCAGAAGCGCAGCAGATGGCATTGAGGCCATTCTCGCGCTCAGCAAGTACAGCCGCCTCCCCGGCAAGGCCTTCGTGGAGCTGCTGCAGCAGCTGGCGGGGGCGGAGACTCTGCAGGAGAAGATCGAAGTGTTTACCCAGGCGCTGCAGCAGCAGGAAGCAGACGAGGAGCAGCAGCAGCACGGCTGGACCCACCCCGAAGCAGTGCAGCAGCAAAAACGCATCCTGCTGGTCCTCACGGCCTACCCAAAGCCAGACTCTTCTGTCCGCGCCACTTACCGAATGCCTTCTGCTGTTGTCTCGCTGCAGCAAATTGCGGACGCCCTCGACCTCATCGACTTCGAGTACAAATAGCTCCAGCTAGCCACCAGCTAGCCACCAGCTAGCCACCGGCTAGCTGGTGGCTTGCTGCGGGGCGCCGGGGGGCTCTGAGGGGGAGCTGCTGCGCGGCCGCAGGTAGCCAGCAGCTAGCCAGGCAGCAGGAAGCAGCTAGCCGTGCAGCAGGCAACAGCTAGGCAAATATTTGGTTGGCAAGCAACAGCGGGAGTGCCAGGCTGAAAGAGGAGCGAAAGAGGAATTTGCCCAAGCTAGCTAGCTGGCTAGCTAGCTAGCTAGCTAGGTGGAAAGCGCGGCGCTGGGCCAGCTAGCCAACTGAGCAGCAGAACCAGCTGATTGGCTAGCTGGCATTTATCGAACTCTGCACCGGCGCCCAATGCGCCCGATGCGCCGGCAACAGAAATAGGTAGCTATTTGACTAGCTAGCTATTTGGCTGGCTAGCTATTTGGCTAGCCAGCTACCTGGCCAGCTATTCATCTGGCTAACTGGCTATTTGGCCAGCTAGCCAGTTGGCTGGCTAGCCAACTGACCAGTGATATGACTGACAAGGCCTAGACAGGCTCAAAAGGAGTGCCCTCTTGCAGCTAGCTAGTAAGCTCTTCATCTGGCTAGCTAGCTAGCTAGTTGTGTGCGGCAGCGCTCGCTCCAACTTTGGCGCTGCAGCAGCTGCTGCGGCAGCTGCTGCGGTAAGCGCGCGCCACGAGGGAAACCCTGATTTCTCAGAGTTTGGCTCCTCCCCTGGGTCACGAGCTCACATGTGGACTCTTGAGCTGCAGCCGCAAACACCGGGGGAAATAAAATGCGGTTTCTATTTGAATTTCTCTTGAAGATTTTGCGTCTTTTTGCTCCAGCTGCCTCACTAGTTAGCTAGCTAGCTGGCTGGCTAGCTAGCTAGCTGCATAGCTAGCTAGATAGCTAGCTGCATAGCTAGCCAATTTAGGGCAAAAAGAGTTCTTGAGTGGAGAGCTGCTGCTAAAGAAAAAATTTCTAGTTAAAATTCTTCGAATAAAGTCTTTGAAGAAAAGCCGCTTCAGACACCGCAGGGAGTCTAGGCCTGAGAAGCGCTGCGGCGTTGAGGGTTTAGGGGTTAGGGTTTGGGGATTGGGTGTGGGTCTTAGGGTTTGGGGTTAGGATTGGGGGTTTTTGGAGGTTTTCAAAGTAAAAGACATACGGAGAAAAGACTTTGAAATGGCCTTCTGTTGCAGCAAAAAGAAAGAGTTGACGAATAAAAGTTAATAAAATTAACAAATAAAAAAGTAAATAAGTAAAAAGCTCGAAGAAGAAAAACCACACATTGTTTTCTCAGCAGCTCTTGGGAGGAGCCGCTTGCAGACCAAAATCAGCAGTAACAAGTCGCCGGCAGCAGCAGCAGCTGCTGTTGGTGCTGTTGTTGCTGCTGCTACTACTGTTGCTGCTGCCTGCGCTGCTGCGGCGTCCGCCCTCCTTCGGCCTGTTTTCCCTGCTTTGCAGCTGCAG